>NW_010333467.1:73166-103613 GCF_000700745.2 Antrostomus carolinensis | reverse complement strand
TTTAAAAATATTTCTAAAATAAAGAAATTACATTCCAGCCTTGCAAAGAATTTATGTGTGTCCAAAACTCCATGGAAAAAAGTTAAAGCTGAAATTATACTGTCCTGAGATCTATGGAAAAACTGAATGGAATCAGGATTTCCCTATATTGAATTCTAACTTCAATTTTACAAAAGAGCATTATGTGAAAGTTCAAAGGTTCTAGAAAGGTTACCACTGATGAAATAGCAACCCATTATTCTCCCATACATGCTAAACTCTTTTCATGACTGAAAAACCATTCTTTCAAAAAAAAAATCTCAGTGGCTTAGGAAAGACAGGAGTCTAATTCTATCAATTCAACATTGTAATACTGACTTTAAAGGGATGAAGCATTAGAGAAATATCAGCCTTATATCAGCAAAGAGGTTGAAAATACCCTTGCAAACCCAAATAAAAACAAAGGAGATTTCCACTGCCTTCTACTGCATTTGATAATGCTCTTTCAGGAAGAGACACCAGTTCATCATTCATATACAGATGACTATAGGTCTTTGCTTTTCAAGTGGTTTTATTTATTTGCTTGTGCACTGGTTTGCTTATAACTACTCAGCCGTTTAACCTGTCACACTTAAATGTACCATTTCTGAAAAGCTTGATGAAATTTTGCACCAAGTGCAATGTGAAAAGAAAACTGCAACAGACGTCTGAAATTGTTTAAACAACAAAAACGATTTCATCCCTAAGTCCCACTTGTTACTATTGCTTCAGTTTCTCCTATTCCTCCTTCTCCACATACAGCAGTTTTATCTGATTGATCTCCTGAGGCATTGTTTTAGGCATCCTTTATCCCTAATGCTAAGTCCAAATACAGAATATTGTTTGCTGTAGAAAACACACAACTCTGGAACGATGGCAGCAAGACAGCAGTTAAACTTGCACCCTCATTACTAAAAGAGATGAAGTAAAATGCAAGATCTCAGCGAACTAGGAAAGAAAGAAATTACCTGTAACCAGAGTCTATCACTCGAGTCTGTTCCACCATTGGCAGTGCATTGAAAAGTAGCAAATTGTCCTGCATTGACTTCCACACTCTGAAGACGCAAGAAGTGAGGAGTTTTTGCTGTTGGAAGAAGATAAGTATTGAAGTTATGCAACATGGAAGTACTGGCTATGAAGAATACACTGAGCAAATTAAATAGCCCTGCTTTAAAAGGTTCAAATCACTGACTACACATTAGATTTTAGGCTGGTTTACTTCTGTACCTGGAAAGAGCAGAAGAGAACAGTGCTATTTAATTGTTCCTGCTGTGTAAATTATCTTATCTCAACAGCCCTCTTCCAATAACACTCTATTAATAAAGATCATATTGGAAACTAATTATGTTTTGAACAAAAACCTATTACATATTTACACTACCAACTAGAAAAAACAATAAGAAGTTGAGTGATGTTGTCAGGGAAACACGTTTTTCTTTTTAAGTAGGTACAGTGCTATAGAGGAGATGCTTTACAAAACAAACAGCTAAAATACTAACATAACACTTCTCACCAACTACAGTTGTATTCTTCAAATACAATTCTTTTCAACAACACTGCCAGAAAAACAAAACACAATGCATTCTCCATACCAATACTTATTTTTCATTTAGAAAGAGAAAACTGTCCCAGTAAAAATTACAGCAATACACCTACAAATAACTTAACTAATGAAACAGATATTCAAACAAGAACTATGTCCACTGAAGGAGGAAAGATAGTAAATGTATTTTTGAAAGAAAGAGTTAACCATGTGACACAGAAAAACACAGAAATTTCATACAGAAACTTATCCTTGAAAAGGCAGTATTCCCCAACCATTCAAATCCTGCTGCAGGCAAGGGGACTTTTTGCATTGTCTATACTGGCAGGTAAGTCAGGGTCTGAACATTGGTTTCACACATAGAAATGTTAGTACTAAAAATAAACTGGCAAATTAAACATACACTTTCTAGCACAGCATCAAAACTATTGACATTTTTTTAAAAGACCTTATCACTGGGAAAAATTGCAGTTTTAAGGAACTGATAAATAACCAGCTACCAGAATTCTTTTTTTTTTCTTAAACACTTTCAATTAGGACAGACAGAATTTAGGCCAAAGTAATCCTCTTCTTTGCCTGTAAAACTATTAATGTCTGACTATCCAGTAAAATTCTTCAATAAGTTCCAAATTTCTCATTTACTTCTTTTTTTACATCTGCTTTTACCCTGCTTGGTTTGTTTTGTTTTTTTTTTTCTCAGTTTTCCTAAACTCTGGAAAACCAGCCTTTCTGAATTATGAGATATGGCCTAAGTGGAGAGGGGCATTAGGTTTTAAAAACAAACAAACAAGCACAAACACAAGTAAAACCCCAATAGCTCACTCACCCACCCACCACAAGCCCTCCCTTTCACTTCTATGTGTTTACAACTTGCCTTCTGCTTGGTCTTTCTCCATACTATTCAGACAACTGCCTAGCAAGTATTTTTCCCATTTCAATTTTTATTTAAAGGGTTAATAATCACAAAAGTTGTTGTTGTTGTTTTGTTTTTATTTCTGGCAGTATACTGAAAGAATAGCATTTTGAGTCTTGCAAAGTTTTAAACGCTCGGTATTTCTATTCCAATTTTCACACTTTTTCAGTTTTCTTGTAGACAATTTAACTGGTTTGATGTCTTAATTTCTAACATTTTAATTACTTCATCAAAGAATTTTTCATTAAAGCTTTTGCACTTCAACACTGTCACGTTAGAACTCTACACGCTATAGGGTATAACTTGGTCTCCACAGTAACAAGAGCTACTTGCAGGTTTTGAGAATTGATTAGTACAAATGCATACATCAAACCTCTCAAAATCTGTACAAGAAAAATTATTAAGCTGATAAAGTGCTGCTTTAGACCTATTCTACCTGAACCAAAGATGTAAATTCAAAATGCAGAAGCACAAATACTTCCTAACAACATGAGAGCCTGCTGTGTTTATTAGAACTAAGTGATTCAGAAATAAGAGCTGCTGATTCTGCATAACTGTCTCTGTCTTTGAAGAAATGTCTGTGCCTTCTTGCCACTAACACTAAAACCATTTTTATGAGGTGCTCTGGTACTAACCGATATACCACTTTTTATTTTAAATCGCAGCTCTTACTTGCTAGCCACAAAGAATGCATACAAGTACAATATGGCGTAAGAGGAATGTGAACAATTACACAGAAGCTGGTGTCTTTTTACCCACTTGCTCATTTGGTTAACAAGATTACAACCTACAATTCCATATATGATCTTAATACACCTTATTTAACAAATAACAAACATGTGAAATAGTCATTTATTTAAGTAGTCTGTTCAATTACATCTGTATTACTATACTAAAGCTTTAATTTACAAGAGTGTGTTTTGACATCAACTTTAAAATAACTTACTTTATTACATAATCCTTAATAATGGGATAAGGAAACTTATTCTGAAAAAGAAGCAAGTAAAGCAGTGCAGAAATTGACCCACGAACCCAAAGTACAGTACTTGGGGAAGTCCCCAAGTAACCTTGCTTAGCAAAGCCTCCACCCCGAGCCAGCTCAGTTTTCTCCTTTCTAAGCCTTGGAAAAAAGAATCATATATATTCAGCTCTTGCATTGTTCATCTGCTCTCTCACTAACATCTCAGTTTGTGGCTGCACTGAATTTTTGAAGGCACTAGAAAACTGGTCAACAAATCTTGATGACTTTTGTTCTGAAGGAGTCATTAGATGGCCTAATTAGGCTCTGGAGCTTATGCCAAGCGCTGTACACAAGGTGCACATAAGAAATATCTTTAAAGCCAGTAAGGTGTAAGTGCTAAAATGCTTGCTAAAAGCAACACTTTTGCACATACTCAGCCTACATTTATAGCAGCGACATTGTTTTCTGACATTTTCAGTTATCTTTTGCTCCACATTTATTGAAATATACTGGTACATTCATTTTAGAAGACTGGCTTTAAAAAAGTAGATAGGTACTTACTACATGGATGTCCTAAAACTTTGACTTCATCAATAGCCACATATCCTGGGTGACCTGAAGTGACCACTTCAAAAACAACCTGAGAAGCAAAAAGAGAGTTTCAGTTAGCAGCTTTTTAACATAGGAAATATAAAAATACTGTATTATGGAAAACTACATCAATTCTTTTAACATGTTGAGAACACCTTGAAAACAAAACACAATTTAAAAAACCCTCAAAATATGTTGTTCTGATCATTAAAATGAACCAAAACACAAATCACATTTTTTCCAGTTTATACTATTTTTGGAGATTTACAAGTGTGATTATATATAGCTCACAATGAGAAATAACCAAATACCTCCAATAGTTGATCTGCCAAAGTAGTTACCTAATATTAATTTTATTTTAAATTATTTGTCTTGCCAAATAAACTCCTACTTGTATTTAAAAATGACAGTTGTGCAGTATACAGAGATTTTGCACAGTATCAGACACAAACATACCTATTTTTATGAATGTATTTTCCATGCTCTTAATCACCAAATGTAGTGAATTAAGTAAAGCAGATCCATTTGCCATGGTTTGTTTAATGGCTATAAATAGGTCACAAAATAAATGGACCATTCTTGTCGTTTGAATTAACGACACTCAAAAGTAAACTTCTCCAAACTGCGGCAGCCTTAGCTTTGAACAACCCAAGAATGCTTATGTGGAATAGAAAAAAATATGTCAGTAACATTAGCAGGTACATTATCAAACCAATGCTGAAGAAGTTCATGCTCAAATCCAGGCTGTGATTCTTTTCTTAATACTTCCATTTTGCTTGGAAAGTTAATTCTAATTGCCTCTTGTGACTACTCTCAGAAGTACATTGAGGAAGACAAAGTTTAGAAGCTATTTCTCATACATATGCTGTACTGGATCTTGGAACAGATGCAGAAGGACACTATGTATCATATCCTTTACCGCAATTATTTCAGCAGAAAGAGAATGATACAGAATGCAAACAAGTCACAAAGATAACATACAAACCCATAATATATATATCCCAGTTTCCGGTGCTCAGTAAACACTGGCAGAGCACTGATTTTAAAACAAACCTTGAGGTGAGCAAATTCTTCACTACTTCTTGCCTCTGCCTTCTTCCATCTTTCTCATTGCTCCATCTGTTGACACTAATCCTGTTCTTTTCTCCCAGATATCACCTTCCTCAACTCTGTCCATTTCTCCCTCTCAGTCTCACTGGAGTGAAATTGCTTTAAATACAGCTTTAACTCCATATGGCTGACAAGGAAAAAATTACTTTTCATTCTAGTTCTGTCTCCTGTTCACAAAAAAATTTCAACCTACAGTGCCAATGTTGCCCCCAAGTGAACCAGGCAGCAACAACAAAACACAAGATGACAATGAGAAAAGTCCAAAAGCCACCAAACATAATTTGCAGAAACAAGTTCACCAAGAAAACAATTGCTCAGTCACAAATCCCAGCCTGTTGCCTTCTAAATCCCCAATGGCACTCTGATGGCGCTTAAAGTTGATACAGCTGATCCACAGCAACAGTGTGGACAGCATATGGATTTGGCTCCCAGCATTCAGTAGAGCATCCAGGGCAAGAACATTCAAAATTTCAAAGCATCTCTTTCTTACAAAGAGGAACATCTACAAACAGCTGTATGTTCTCAGTTTGTGTTACGCTCTCTGGAAAAAATGGTTATAATGGAGCCTTTGAAAGAAGGAAGAGACTGCTCCATTTCCTGAAGAGCTACTAAGACTATTCACAATGGAGAAGATCTGAAAGACTGTAGGGCATGAGAACCATGGCATAGTCCCTGGAACCTGCAGTTAATGCAGGAACGTTACAACATGGCGGTGAAGAACAGGGAGCAGACAGCCAGGTCTCAGAAACGGTGGAAAAGTTTCCTGGGGAAATATGCTCCACAGAAAGTCATTGAATTAACGGAATCTAAGTGTGGAGGCAAAGTCCTGCCTATAAGAACACAGAGGGCTGGTGACAGTTACTGATTTCTCTCCTGTATTCTCTAGTGGCTTTGAGTTTTTTCTGTTAAGAAGAAAAAAAAACTCAAAAAAACAGTTAACTTTCTAATTTTTATTGAACTGTATCTTATTTTTTTAAAAAAAACCCTCCCTTTTTGCAGCATTCAGTATTAGAAGATGATCTGCGCAAAGCCATCTGAAAGGTCTGCCTGATCCATGATCCCATCATTGTAGAGCAGAGGAGGTTTCTTCAGGTTCTTCACTTTTAGATATGCTAAATTCTGGACAACCCCTGGAACTGGCACGTGCACACCCCTGAAGCAGCCAGCCAAACCAGTCAGAAGTTTTCTGCTAAAAAAATTACTGCCAAATAATGGGGATTTAACTATTTTTAAAAAATGTTGCATAAAAGTGCCTGACTTCCAGTAAAAACAAACAGCTGAGCTCTAGAGGAGAAAACATACACGATATCTGAGTAGAAGATCTCAGAATAATTTCTATAACTCATAACTGGGGAGCTTAGCTACAGGCTCTCCGAGAGGTTTTAAGTACTTCATTATTACAATATACTTGCAGACAAAAGCAGGTTGTAGATTCGAAACACAAACCTGTTCCTTCAGTTCACAGGCAGAAACTACAACCTTGAAGTAACTGAATTGGACCTGCTTATGACAACAGACAAAGACTCAATGGGTGATCTAAAATACCCTGCCATATCTCTAGACAACATACCAAAAATGTCATTACCACAAATAAGCCAGGCAATGTATCAAGAAACTGCTAGCTGGACATATTACTAAATAACAATTATTGTCATTAAGGAGGGCATGTTCCAAAGAAAAGTGAATACAAATTGAAATACTGAAATATTGTCAGTTTAATCATGCTTCCATTAAAAGCAATAACCAAGCTGATATCGACTTTAATGATCATAAGTTTTGGTCTCTTCTTACATAAAATATGCACTTTTTATTAAATAGAAAAAGACACTACAGCCAGTAGTGACATACAATCGTCAAAGAGACATCACTGATGTGCCTTTTACTTCATATATAAAAGAACGACACCTATTTCAACTACAGCAATATAATTTCTGTTCTGTTCACAGGCTGTGAAATATTATCCAAAATTGTATCCAAATCCAGTATTTTGCTTTATTTAAATCAATAAATGAAATATCTGCTTAACTAAGCATTTTCTCTTTTTACACTTAAAAAAAAAAAAAAAAGAATTTCGTCCTACACATGAGATGTTTCTGAAAGTCCTAGTAAGTGTGCTGCACACTGTAAGAGGGTGCTCAGGAATAGACCTAGAAACACTTCTGGTAGATCATTTATTCATTGAAAGGTTTGTATTAGGGCTGTCAAGTCTATTCACAAATCTGGATCAGTATTGCTAGTAATTTCACTAGAAATGAAACCTAGAAACTTAGTTCACATCCATTTTTTCCCATCATTTCACATTTGAAAAGTTGCTTGTCTTGTAAAAGTTAACATTTTTCCTCCCGCCTCCAAACTTTGCCTTTCCTCACGGCTGATGCAACACCTGCAAGCAATAAAAAAAGACCCCAGTCAAAACAGAGAAAACAATCCAGCAGCGTCAGACTGGGCAGCCCTTGTATTTTTCGCCTATTATTCCGCCACCTTATCAGTCAGGAAACAACCGGTTAAAACATTGAATTCATTTGCTCAGGAAAAACTCTGCTGAACATTGGCCCGAGAGCTGTTTTACACCTTTCTCCCCCTCGCAGGCCTGCCAAACAGGAACCAGGGAAGCAGCTTAGCACTGCACTGTCCCTGATCCTCCCTGCTTCAGTGAAGAGCAAAATTAGCTTCTCATTCCTGCCACTTCCCCTTTCTACATCTAAACAAAGAAAGGGGATCTGTTCACCAACATAAATGCTTACTGCTGAAAATGTGCGACTCGAGATAACTTGTCTATTCCAAAGAACAATAGAAACAAACAGGTTTTGTTGCCACACAACCTCACTCTGTAAATTCCTGCCTTTGTTGTTGCAAAATTACAACGCTTTTAGTCTAAAGGCGGATTGTACCTAATATAAACGCTCTCTACTTCACACAACTTAAAAATAGCACTTTGCAAAAACAAAAAAGAGAAAGGAGTACTCAGAAAGCTACCAAACGTCAGGCTGTGATCCTGCTCCCCTGCACCCCCAGTGATGTATCACACACTGCCCACTGCCCTCTTCTCCCTGCCTGCCATGCTTTATCGGTCCTAGTGCCTTTCTTCAACTGTACTTTACAAGGTGTTGGGCACAGTCTCCCTCCAGAAAATTGGCAACGTCTTGTAGTTTGAGGTCTTCTCCCCCTTTTGACTTGTCCTAGGATTACCCACTTTATCATCAGGGCACAATCACAGTGACTGCTGCCTCGTCGAAGCCACATGAAGGGAGTTTCCTGACCTGGTCCTTCCAGGCCCCGCAGAAACCCACCACAGCTTATTGACATGGGCTGCCTAAAACATGGTCAGGCCTCCGTGGCTGGGAATTCATTTGATGCCATTCTCTTCCTCAACTCCCACTCCTACACAACTACCATTCGTCACTCACACATGCACTCAAGCACATTAAGCAACATTTTGGTGGCTGTTGCCAACCTGAGACTCCAAAGAAACCTCTTTATGGGTGAGCAAAACTGAAAAATGAGCTCCTGACATTAAGTCTTATTAAAATCTTATTCTTCTCTTTCCTTCTTACTTTTCTCTAATGAAGGCCCAGAAGCCTTTCTGGTTTAGAAACAAGGGACAGGATAAAATCACAGAGCCTTGTGCATATGAGAAAAAGCATACGCCTGTTTACTCTTGGCCATTTTTAGACTGCTGAGATTTTTAAATGTAGGTATGCAGTCTGCCCTGGTGCATCTTTCTCAAAATAACTATTCCCAAATCACCCAACTCAATGAAGAAGAACTATTTAAGATGCCTGACACAGGGTTGTGATTCAAAATGCAATATGCATTTCAAAGTTTCTTTTGAGTTCAAAGCACAGTTCAGGAACTGTATGCGAGCAGTTGAATGCAACACACACAACACATGAGAATGTGAGCTTGACCTTTACAGCACCAGAAGCTTAATTCTCTGTCCTAGCTGATGATTTAAGTACATTGTATGATCCAAACTCCAAGCAAAGCATGTACAAAGCAGGTTATGAAATAAATAAAAATTTAAGTCTAGATTTGAAAAGGTAGGTTGGATCTAACACTTCTTATTCCCTAAACTCCTAATTTACAGGCAAAAGTGTCAGAACGGTAAAGGGTAAATCTCATCTCAGTGTGTAGGGATATCATGCAACTCCTTTGTGTCCCTACTAAAAAAGATCAGGAATTACTGCCAGGCTCTTACCCCATTTTCTCATTCCAGCTTCATAGGAATTTATGTTTAAAGAAGGTGCAGTGACATAGAGAATAGCGTTACTCCACTGGAAGCTATCTTTAATCCTTTCAATTCCATTTCTGGATTTTAAAACTGCAGTGTTTGTTGTTTTATTTAATCAAGATTTGTTTCAGCTCACTGATACCATGCCTGACTCCCAGCAAAGTACAAAGCAAATAATTCAAAATATAAAAACTGATAGGGGCACGGTGTGTAACTTGCAGTGGTGCTGTGCCAAATTGCTTGCTTGCAGGGTTAGGAGCTGGAAAGACAAGCCACTCGCCAGACTCAATTCAGTCGTGGCATTTCATATACAGTCAAGTCCCAAAACTTCAATGCTTCTAAAATATAAAATATATTTAAAATACTACTAATTGTTCTGAGAATCATTAACTAACCTAGGGGGAAAAAAAAAAAATACACCCCCCTCCCTCTCCCGACAAAACAAGAAAACAACCCTGAAATCGACAAATTTTCCTCTTGCTAAAAGATCCAAATGAGGAAAAAAATAAAAACTTTAAAGAAAATAAAAACAAACCCCCCAAACTCCTCCCACCCTCTCCTCTCTAGAGAAGCAGCCTTTTCAGGACTTACTTACTTTTATCTCAAAGCATCAATTTTAAAGCCTCTCAACCTACTAAGACTGCACCTCAAGAATCTAAAAACAAGCTCACCACCACCAGTAGAAATCTACATAGCATTTAATCCTCTTTTTCTGTGTGCATCCTAATTCAATTCAAGTACGGAGGAGTGTGAAGGTCTTAGCAATTATAGGAAGCCTTGTTTTGTTTGTGGGCTGTCTCTAATGGCACAATAAACTCCTTGATGCTCTTGCTTAGGATGCATCAAGTAGACAATAGCTCAGAAAAGCAAAGAATTTTTCCTGTGACCAATGATAAAAAGAGGAAGCCAATGCTCCCACAGGGGAGCACTCCTAAAGGGATCTTATAATACAGAAATAAGAGTAGCTCCTGTAGAAATATTCTAGCTACTTTGAAACAAATAGTTCAGAGACCAGGAGGTACAGCAGAAAAGAACAAGCTGTGTTGATTTTATTTTTTTTTTGGACCCTCAGAAGGTGTTTGGCAGCTTGAACCTATGTTACTGCAACTCAGCTGTAATCAGTAACTGCACTGCAAAGTAGACATAACCTAAAGTTAAAAGCAGATGTTAAGCAATAGTGCTTACAAAACCATTAAGCATTGGAACGGGATGCCCAGGGAGGTGGTGGAGTCACCATCCCTGGTGGTATTTAAAAGACGGGCAGACGCGGTACTTACGGAGATGGGTTAGAGATGGAATTGGGAGTGTTGGTTTATGGTTGGACAATGATCGTAAAGGTCTTTTCCAACCACTATGATTCTGTGCTAATGGGAATTAAATATATCCTTAATCATCAGGATGCTTGACAATTTAAGTTTAAATAAGCAGTAATTAAATTAGAATTAGTGTTGTTACATGCAGGTTATCATTGTGATTTATATATGTAGTACAGCTTTCATATGGGGTGAAACCTACTCAAATAATTACCTAGTAAAAAGAAAAGCGCAAAGAAATAAATTATTTTGTTCAGAGACTGTACTTCTAAAGAGTCAATTCTAAAGGGAAACTCAACAGGAAAGGTATTAACAAGCCTGGATAACTGTTGCTACAATAATAAATTACTGTTAATTATTAAATCTTTTGAACGTTTTGCATATATGTGTTCATAATATGTGGTTTAAACAAATAAATCTTTAGAAAATAGATTAAAATTCACTCCACACTATACAATCTAATTTTTAGTCAGCTACCATTAGTGGGAGTTATTTTGCCTAGGTTTATCATGAATCAACAGCAAAACAGACCAACACCACTGTGTTTTTACACATCCTGAATTGTATACATAATGTAACTCTGAAACATTATAATATAGTTTGTCTTCAGAGTTCTGTAGTACATTTTGGTTTCATTTGCAGCTAGACACCTTGCAGGTGTCCTACTAAGGGAACTGAATCATAAGGCATTCACAAACATGGATATGTGATTTAAATCACAAGAAAGAAAATCACACCACTACATTGCTTTGTCCCTTCAGCTACTAATGCCGAGTTTTTCCTGAAGATTACTCATTGGGAAACTACCAAGCTTCATACATAAATAAAAAGGCCCCTATCATTCCTTAAAAATCTTCTTAGTAGACTTTTCTTAATTTTGTTCAGTAAGGTCAGAGCGCCTCAGAAAATCCCTGGAAGTCCTGTACATTTTGGAGGTTATGTGAGAAACGCATGGATTTGTGCCAAAAGAGGTCGCAGTTTTGGAATCAGTTGAATAGCAGCTTAGGAAACAGACCTGGTGCTAGACATCTCTCAGATGGGTCCTCTACGTTCTCCCACCATATATGCAGTCATCTGAGCTCTCACCTAACTGGATGCACATTCTTACAATATCCACATATACCCTCTCTCCTCTTCCTGCCCTTCTCCCAGCTAACTTCCTTCCTCCTCCCAAAACAGACTCTGTGAAGAAGAAAAAGCATGAAAACAGATTAAAAGACAGAAACAATGAGAAATTGCAGGTGTCACCAGGCAAGTGGGGAAATTGCATCACAGATTTCTGAAAGGATGGAGGCAACCAAAATGGAGACAATTGACCATACGCTGTCAAAATGGAGACAGAGCTTCCTCACGACTAAATTACCCTATCTACAGTGAAACTAGTGAAGCTACACTATTTCACAATGATTTCTTGGACTGTCACGGATACTACTATAGCACAAGACATTCTGACACATCAGCTAAGTTACAATATCTAAGCAGGTATTATTTCAGACTGTGTGCAGCAAATGCAAAGAAAATTACTTACTATATTCCTCAGTGAAAGAAAGACTATATAAAAATTTCTGTATTTCCAGAGGCAAAGAGAGCACCTGGAATCCGTTACTGACAAACTCAGGTGTGTATTGTATTATCAGCTGATGCATGGTAAATTGCTAAACTGCAGAACTGCACCCAAGCACATAAGGGTTCACCTACAAATAAGGGTGAACAGTCCAGATGGCAGGTCTTGAGGAGAAAGTGGACTAGAAAGCTTACCTTTCTATTTCTATAGCCTAATATCCATATTACTCAGATATCAGTTAGATGTATCATATTGATAGAAATCTGACACAGATTATTACTAATATCAATAACTTTTAAAACTGTCAGAGCTTGCCTATATTTTTAACATGTTAATTTAACTTAAATTTACTAGTCAGAGTCAGGGCTGCTTCTATTAAAATTCCCCTCTCCACATTAGCATTTTGGTTCAGAGCTAGAGTGAGGCTTTGAAGCACAATCCTTCTCTTTTACTGACTGCTGGTTCACAGAGCAGTTCTGTTGCACAAAAACCAGACTCATTTCAGAAGAAAGGAAATTGGAAGCTCCTCTACAAATTCACTCCAAACCCAGATGGGGACATTATGACCCAGCCTCAGACACGAGTGACACAGTCACTCATTCACTCAGTGTCTGCAAAATGTGCACGTACCACATAGCGCTCCTGAACCACGCAGCATGCTCACAAAACCCTCCAGTAGATCCCATCTTACAAACTGCCCAGAGTTATACCCATTATGGCATTACTGGAGGGCATTCTCAACACTGGCATCAAAATGGTAATGGTCATAGAATCATGGAATATCTCAAGTTGGAAGGGACCCATAACGATCATTGAGTTCAACTCCCTGTTCTTTGCAGGACTATCTAAACTAAACCATGTAACTAAGAGTGTTGTCCAAACATTCCTTGATCTCTGACAAGCAACAAAATACACATAGCCCTTTCACCCTGTGAGATGTAAAGGTATGGCTAAACCAAGCCTGGACTCCATGATCAGGATACAGCCTCATGCTCCAGAGAAGCAGGTAGCACACAGCTTCTCCCACATGCTGAAGTGAACCTCAACTCTGCTAATATGCCTGCCCTTGTGGAAAAAGGAAAATATGCCTGCCAGTATTCCCTCAGCAAGTCCATGGCCAGTTATAGGAGATCCACATCGTGAGTCCTCCCAGTGAAGTTTGCTGAGATGTCCATAAACTTATCCTGAATTATAGAATCATAGAATCATAGAATGGTTTGGGTTGGAAGGGATCTTAAAGATCATCTAGTTCCAACCCCCCTGCCATGAGCCCTGCCATGAGCAGGGTTTCTTCAGGAAGCCCTGACAATGCAGTTGTAGCATTTCCTAGCAACCTTGGGCAGAGCACTGGATGCAAATATGGACCCTGTCAATACCCCCTACACAACCTAGGAACACACCATCAGAGGCAAGAAGAAATTAATGTGTGTGCTTTTTTGGGTCTGCAAGTATTGCACCCACTGCCAGTTATCCCATGGTCCAACGACAAGATGGTCCTGGCACTCCAAACTTATCTTTTGGACCAGGACTTTATGTCAATTGTGGGAAAAGCAATCACAGAGGAAAAGACCCCAGAAAGTTCTTCAGGTTTGGTTTTTTGTTTGTTTGTTTTTTTTTTTTTCCTTAGAGGAAAAAGGGTTCAAAAGGAACAACTTCAGTTCACTTGAGACATCCTCACAGATCAGCTGCTGCAGGCACAGAAAGACGTCCACTATAACCCCTTAGAGTACCTTGCAGTGGACACTGACAAACTTATATCAAGAGAATATGATGGGGCACCATACACCTGGTCACTCTAACAGCACATGCAGGAAGAGAAACCAGACTCTGCTACATTTGACATTGGTCATGATGGTGTCACCCCCTAGAACGACACTGTGGAACAACAAGATTGTACTTCCTAAGGAGGCCTGCAGTCAAAGAATCCTCATCTTTGGGACAGCTTTTCTTCGGAAAGCTTAAAACCATAAGTACGGTGACAGTGTTCAGCATAGGACACTAAATAAAATCCAAACCAAACTTCACAAATTGCAAGTGAAGATGAGGAGCCTCAATAACATCTTTGATCTACTGGTCTGCTCTTATTTCACCAAATGATTTGCTTGTGGAGACACAGACTGTATTTTCATGGGAAGAAGGAGAAAAACCTCTTGAACTACTATATAACAGCAAAAAACTGTATAATCAGTAAACTTTCCTACAGAAAAGCAGCACCCTAAGGAAATGTCAAGTGAAATTCTCCCTAAATCTTTAGGATGTAATCAGAAGCCCATTCCTACAATAGCTACTGTTATATATTTATGATCACTACTGGACAGAACAAATGGATATTGCATTCAAACTGAAGACTCAAACTGAGGATTCAAAGGATTCTGTCGGTTCTAAAGCAAGTATTGCTGATCTAAATCAAACTTGAAGACTCTCCTGCAATAAAATCTACTGGCATTCAATTCCAGCGTCCCTAATGAACTGAAAGAACGAGTGAATTTACTACAGACAGAGTTAATTGACTGAAATCAATGGCAAAATTTCTAAAGTGTTTCAATATAGTTATTTCACCTGCATTTAAAACGTGTGTGTGTGTGTGTGCATACATTTCATACAGTTCTATACATATACGTAAATATATAAGCACTGCCATACATATGAAAAAAAACATTTAGCTTAATCTACAATAATATAATTAAGATAAAGATCAGCAAAACATACTGAAAGATATTTTCATTTAAATCCAAAATTATTATTAAGAACCAGGTAACTATTATGAAAAACAAAATTTCATAAAAAGTAAAACATACCTGATAAAAATTCGGCCAGAAAGTGCTAATTGCCAGTTCTGCTCTGTTCCAAGTAGCAGTGATAGATGTGTTCCAGACAGGGTTACCAATAGGACCATCATTAACTTTCACATATATATTCAAAGTGCCAGGGCTAGATCCACTCTTGCTTGAAACATAATAGTGGAAATCAATACAATGGGTATCATTTTCTTTCAGATGGGGCAGCAGGAGGTGAGCTTTCTGTCCTGCAAATCTTCCAGATGTATTCACCAACATGAAAGAACCTGCAAAACAAAGTCACTAGGTCAATTTCTTCTTTATTTTATTTTCCTCTCCCTCATATGGTGATTTGTAATTAAAGTGTCATTAAAAAAAGAATAATTTTGCTTTGCTTCTACTAACATAACAGTAATTTGTATTCAGTAGGCTTTCAATCTCAAATTATTTTTGAAATCTCAAGATTCTTCCCCAAAGCTAGTAAATATTAGAATCTTTATTTTACAGTTGGAGAAAGAAAGAGAAAAAAAAAAAAAAAAAAACAAACCCTCTGAAGTGACTGAACACTATAGAAGGGACCCACATTGGAGCAGTTTGTGAATAACTGCAGCCTGTGGGAAAGACTCATGTTTGCAAAATTTGTGGAGGATTGTTGCCCATGGGAGGGACCCCACGCTGGAGCAAGGGAATAATGTGAGGAGGAAGGAGCAGCACATACATGTGATGAACTGACTACAAGCCCCGTTCCCTGTCCCCCTCTGCTGCTCGGGGGAAGGAGGTAAAAAAGCTGGGAGTGAAGTTGAGCCTGGGAAGAAGGGAGGTCTGCAGGAAGGTGTTTTAAGATTTTGTTCTATTTCTCATTATCCTGCTCCGATTTGATTGGTAATAAATTAAACTAATTTCCCTGAGTCAAGTCTCTTTGCCCGTGACAGTAACTGGTGAGTGATATCTCCCTGTCCTTCTCTCGACCCATGAGCCTTTCATCATATCTTCTCCTCAGTCCAGCTAAGGAGGGGAGTAATAGAGCAGCTTTGGTGGACACCTGGCATCCAGCCAGGGTCATCCCACCACAAGAGTCACAATGAAATTGAGGAAAATTATATATGCTCAGACGGTGGGATGCACTGTATGATGTAGATTGAGTCTAAAATGTTCTCAATTCCTCAGCCTTATTCTACCTAATCACCAGCTACGTCCTTTGCTGATTAAGTGTTATGTCTCCTGGCCTCAAGAGCTAAGAAAAGAAGGAACAAACTGGTGAGCTTTACAGGGGAAAACAACAGGAGGGAGGCTGAATTTACACTATGGTCCCAACTTAAACAACAAACAAGAAATGTAAAAGTATAGTTCAAATAAAGTTATGTTCAAGCAACCCTCATGTGAACAGCTCGTCAATTTATCCTCTTTTTTGTCAGTGTCTATTAAACTGTTTCACTTAAGTATAACTTCAAAATAATCCTGTTACAGAACAGATGTGCAACTAAAGAATTTGAATGACTGTATTGACATTACATTAGAAAAACACATGATTGTCAAGACATTCATGTTTCTGGGTTGAAAAAAACAAAAGGAAAGAATTCTATTAACACATATAGTATTATACCATAGAAGGAAATAAAATTCAACACAATGTCTACTTTGGAAAGAAAACATATCAATAAAATACATGAGGTAATTTAAAACCTGTGTTTTTCATAAAAGTCATGTAATAGGTGCATGGTATAAATGCATAGCTAAATGCTCTTATAAAAATATGACACAGATTTCTCCAACAGTTATCAGTTACCATTTTTTTTTCTTTTTACTTTGATGGGTGAAAATACCTTGGCATTTCAATGAGATGCAACCTCCTAAGTCATTTATTGAAACTGAATGTAAGTGTTTAGAGAATCTTGGTCCAGAAAGAGCCCTTATCTTAAACAGGTTTAACTATTCAATAATACAGTTTTGCAGTTACTTTAAATTATTTATCAAGTATGACTTCCCGTTAATTTTCACTTCTAGGCAAAATAACTGAGTTTGTAAAGTTGACAAAATGGAAATTAATTGTGATACAAAGGAATCTGAATGTTTTACTTCCTAAAAGGCATAACGCTCTACTAAATTTACAGACTATTGTTACTATGACAAATTTGGCCCAATCCGTATTCATTAGTAACATAAGTAAAAGTGACTGAATGTGTTTTCCATACTCACTTAGAAAAAACTTTCCATTTTTAATTTAGCAGAAGGAAAAAAGGCAAGAAGGCAAGATTCACATGCTTTTCCCTGTAAGGACTGGCTTCTAAAAGTTTCTGATTACACTGTACTCAAATTCATAGTACGCACATCTGCAAAATTTTATTTCTTGCTGTGTTTCAGTAACCTAAAATGTAGGAAGGTCACAATCAGACTGAAAAAGGACATCCACTCCTCATTTTAGATGCAACAGCCAAGGGGTGCTCCTGACCTATTGGCACAAGCACAGGAAGGAATGCTCTTTATTACTGCTTTTCACATGTGCCCACCCTGTTTCAGCCTGTCACAACAGGACACCATTTTCATACAGAATGCCCTATGTGTTTTTGACTTGTAATACAAACATCTTCAAACATTCTAATGTAGAAAATATCAAATTTAGTTCTGCAACAACATAGTAAGAAGACAACTCCTGTCTTTATCTTATACAGAGGAGACTAACCAAGTTAGTTTTTGGTCTTTCCAATACTTTATTTAGTGTGATGGTTCCTAAGTTGTTCATGGTTGATCAAAGTATAAAATTGCCCTGTGTTGGAATTTGTGATCCTGTTGCTCAGTGATTAACTAGGATGCTGAAGGGTGAAGAATGAACAGACATCCAACTAGAACAAGAGTTAGTCTTGCTATATTACTTAGAACACATTTCCCCTTCTTTATAACATAATAAGGGTTAGAAATAACACCTACAAAAATATATTTGGGTACAAAAAGGAAGCAAATAAGTTTTGAGTTTAGACACATGGATCTTTGCTTAAAACAGGCAGGAAAGAAACCAATATTCCTTCCATTAGTTAGGACATGACCTGCCATTAGATTTGTTTATTTAAATTTAAAATGTAAACCCCTTAAAATAGTTATAATTTGCTAAGTTAACAAAACAATACTTAAAGCATTCATGAGTTCACTAAAAAATAACTGGCAAGCTTTTTTAAATTTTACCACTCAGAATGGCATGGAGAAATGTCCAACTTTTCTTAGCCACCTTAAAATTTCAAGCCAGTATCTTGCTGATAACTCAACCAATTTTATATTCAGGGCTGCTAAGAATCCTACAGTCCTTGACAGAATTATATTTTTAAGAACTATTTAACTTATAGCATCCTAATTAATATAGTATGTATTGCACAACTAAACTGTGTGAAAAATTATCAGTGGCTTAATAAAAGGAAAATAGACTATTTTCAAAATCTGTCTTTAACTCCTTTGTTTAAATTGAAAAAATACAGAAGAATGTCACTGTAAACAGAACAAAATCCTACTTTCCTTTTTGTAAGAAAAAGGAATCTCTAAAGAGAACTAAATTAAGCAGCAGTATGTCATTCAGATGTGCTGGTTTAGTTTTTCTGCTAGAAAGTATCTGGTAAAGCTCTTCTTACTTCATGAGGTAACGAGTATTGTAAATGTATCCTTTTGTTTGACTAAACTATCGTCTGAATCTCAGGAAATGACACCTAGCAGTGCCATGACAGGTAAGCTACACCATGCAGGTCTTCTGGGACAATTTGATTTCCTGCTTGTGAAGGTCTCATCAACTAATGTTTTCAGAAGCTGTAATCTCTTCTGTTCCAGTGCACCCGGAGCACCACCTTCACTCATACAACTGTAATAAAAGCACATTCAGCCATCTAGTGTCACCTTCTAAACCCAGAGGTGATTAAGTAACGTGTAATAGATTGTCGTATCAAACACAGTAACTTCTCCTCTAGCCTAAACGTATCCTCTAGGTAGTGTTTAAGGAAAACTATTTCTAAAGAAAGTAGGCATCTAGACGAGGGATCCAGGAACTGGACTGTAAGAGCCTGGTTTCAGAGGGGAACAGAATTCTTGCACCAGGCACGGGTCACAGCTTGTGTGCATGAGAATGAAGCCCCAAAGTGCATTAAGCTACCTAAGGTCAGCCTATTTAATGCAGAGCCATTTCAAGTCAGCCAATGAAGAAAAACTGAATATAGACACACCTGCAATACTACCCATCTTTGAAATTGTGTGCTTTGCTCAAGGTACAAGAATGTGATCTGTCTGCCTAGAACAGCGAGCTCTGCTTTTTTGGATATAAATGCTTAGGTCTCTTCTTTCAGTGGGACAGATGAATGTGAAACGTGGACACAAGTTGTCTCATGTACACACAACCACCAGCACACGGGCAAATCTAAAGTTCAGATGTAAGCCACCCACGTTCTGGGGGTTTGACTAAGGTTAAGCAAAAAGGAAACATGGATAATAAATTTCATAAAAAAAACTAGTCGGTGCCTTAACCCTTTATTAGCTCCTGTCTTTGAAAAGCTATAATCTCATGAAGGAATTCAATATTTTGTTTGACAGTATCTGTTTTTCCAGGCATGTGAATTCTGATAAATATCAACTCGGCTTCTACACCTAGTTTTAACTATGGATCTCCCCACAAGAAAAAAAAAAAAACCTAATATGAATTAAAATAAAAATACATAATCATTAGACAGAAATCATTATATATATTTACTTAAAGCCATACAGCGTGCGTAATGAAAAGAAAAAAGTTACTTGAATGTACTAAAAATCTTTCTTACAATTTTTTTTTTTCCAAATCTAGTCAATCTATCTTCAGTGTTAAGTCACATAGAAGTTTTCTCTTTCAACTTTTACTATTGTCATCTGTTAAATGGGTTGCTGAAATAACATTATGCCAGATGGTTATACAAATCTGAAGCATATGGATGAACTCAAGATACAAATAAACACTTAATTTTAACAAATTAAAAAAGAGAGAGTTCTCAGCCAGGGGAAAAAAAACCAACACAAAACAACAACAACAAAACAAAACCAACCCAACAAAACCATCATGGCATACTTTCTTACACTGGACCAGTTCTCCAGAATCGTTTATCACATATTTAGGAACATGAGAAATACATGCAAAAAATAACTGCAACTATTCACTGGTATATCTACCAGGAAACAGTTACCTGCCAGGAAACAAGGATTCAACAAGAAAACATGTAAAATTATAATCAATTAAGTACTCATTCATAGGAAGAGACAGCAAGTGCACGTTACTAAAAACATATTCCTTTTACAGTGACTGATTTCCCTAGATGTACATTCATGTTTAAACACATGGATGATGATAGCTTCTTCACTCAAAAAGTTTAAATAGGATTTACTTGAGATCAGTGCTTAGGTCTATGTTTAGGCACTACGTATAATTTAATAGTTCAAATGTACACACTGAAATCAAACTGAGAATAAAATCTAAGATAGCTGATGGTGCTCAGCAGCCATTAAATTCAGGCTTGTTTAATCCACGAACTTGCTAAATCATCCATATTTCATCATTTTACCCAGAGGGTTTAAATCAACAAACTGGTGGATTTGCTACATGTTGTTGTTTGCAATTCCTCACTACAAAACACTTCAGCAGTAATTCAGCAAATATTTGGTTCATTAAAACATTAATTCTAAGAAGATGTAATACTTGAAAAAGAAAATACAGACTATAGTTTCTCCAGAGTAAATGGATAATTTAACATCCTAGTAGTTCTCCTGAGCATCAACGGAAATTTTCTGTGAAGTAATTGTAGAGGAAAATTATATTTTGTAAACAAAAAGATGCCCAAAAGATACAGTAACAAAACTACTGCAAAAAAAAAAAAAAAAGTATTTGTTAAAAAAAAAAATAAATCTGACAACTGGAAAGGTAATGTATTGTCCTACAAAAATGATGGAAATGGCACAAGAAAGATTTCCAGTCACTTCTGCAAGTTTTCACTGTGTCACATGACTTTGTTAAGACACAATTTTATTCTTGGAATGCCAAATGCAATGAAATTGTATGCAATGTCATTTTTCATGCCTGAAGAAAATGTGACTAGCGAGCAAAGACAGGTACTTTGTTGATTTTTCACCAGTCTTATAAATGCTTGAGGATAAATTATTAGCTTTCCTTCCCGACTGTGACAACAGACATGAACCATCCAGGTTATAATCACAATCCTATTGTGATATCATTGACACAATAATAAATATTAGTTCAAAAATACTAGTGTTTAACTTATTTAGGCATCAGTATTGGTTGATTTTGACTCTCAATATTTGAAAAATGCTAAATGAAGGAAAGTGGAAAGTCCGATACTAAGAACAGATATTCTACCTATTACCTTATTAACAAAACAACCTTCAGGTGCAGAAACATCTCTCTGTAAAGCTGACAGGTATCAAAAACACCTTTTATCAAAAATGCTGGGATTAGGTAGATACTTTAGGTAGTTACTTTTTATTAACAAAACGGCATTCCCTTAATGCCAGCCAACCCTACTGCCATCGCTCACAAGGGGTGGTTACCGTTCACCAGTAAAATACCACGGACTGTGACTACTGGGAGTGCCCAAGATTAAGTATGTGACTGTCCAAGATACTGGAACTGCTGCACATACACAGATGAATTGTGAGGCTCAAGCATAATGGGTCCCACTTTCAGACAAGGTAAAGTCAATCTATATGTTCTTTTATTTATTATCTTTTATAAGCATGTGTACGGTTCATCTTGGAGGAGCAGAAGACCTGAATTTAGAACAGCCAGCCTTGGACTTTAATTCCCAAACCTAATAAACAGAAGAATTTTTGTCTTCAGTATTTTTTCCTCCTATTTACTAGTTTTACAGATAAAGGAAAATACGTTTTCAGGTAACATTTGAAAATTACAGAGTTGCTGTAATTGAGAAACCTCTCAAAGCAGGACTAGCACTACCTGAAGAAGCCAGAACTTCTCCTCAGATGCAAGACTTTCAGGTGCCACGCAGTAGGTAACTGCACATAAACATCAGTGCTGCTTGCACCCATGAATTGGCAGAATGAAGTGTGCCAAAATACACCAGTGGAGAGTCTTCCCTTCAGTGCCTCAACTAACATCCATCAGTTCTGTTCATTAATGTACAAAACATTATTGTCTCAGGTGAATTTTAAGCCTTCTTTGGAGCAATATCTACTCACACTAAATTTCTTGTGATAATTTTAATCATTATTTATTACTAGTCCTAAAAAAATCATGAATCATTTCAACTTTCATGTTATCTTCCAAATGTTCAACTACTGAAACTTTTGAAAAATGCATTAAACTATTCCATCATAAATTCTGTATACTGTTTGAAAAGATCAATCTACTTCTACCCATAAAGCCATCTTCAATTTAGCAGAACAACTAATAAGCCTTATAATTATTTTACCAAATTAAATTCTTCAAATTCTTCCTCATCTCATATGCATAGACACATCTTCCATTATTTTGTTGGAAATTGTTTTGATCAAATACAAACATGAAATCACATATTTCTGAAACATATTTCTGCAGTCTCTTTTCCAATAGCCATTAATATCTAGAACGCCTTTCTAATGAATGCTCTTTGTTTTTTCAATCCTTTTTGATATTTAAAGAATTTCAATATTTAATTAATTTCAGTATTTATCCTGTAATCTTTGTTCTGTTTCCTTCATGACTCTTGACATTTTCAAATACTGTATTGACATTTTGAAGGCTGTTTCTTATATAACTAATAATATCTCTTTGCAAAAAGCAAGCAACGTATAGAAAGTCCATATACACAAAGTTCAGAAGCCATTAGAGAAAACAACTGCATGTGGACAAATTCCGAGACATCTGTCTAAAGTTTCAGATTCAACTTCTGAACCAACCATTGCATTTTAGAAAAATATAGGAAGCAAAGTAAGAAAAGGCAAATTATCCATATGTTGGAGAACACCAGATGTTAATTAATGAAAATGAAAATATCCTCTGGTGCAGAGCTAAGCTTGAAAATAAAAATACGAAGGTTATACGTGGAAAAAAAAGGAAATGAAGTGAGAGAGGATGGGATGGAAAGTGTTGGAGAAAATGTATTGTGAAGATTCGTGACTTCAGGACATGCAAATCCAGTCCCAGGGAGACTTTTAAAATGCAAAGCTATCCAGCAGCATCTCCCCAGGATGGGAAAGGACAAATTTAGGTTGAGTATTCTAGAGCAGGGAGCAGGTAAATATACAAAATTATCAATTTCAGTCAATGGAAATTAGAGGACAATGTGGATGTTTCCAAAGTCTCCTTCACATAAAGTAATATGAAAAGGAATTGAACTCATTTCGACCCTCAAGCTGAAGAGAGACAGCCTTTAACAGAAGGGATTCACTGTTTCTGAGATGAAGGTGTGAAGTGTTCACCCACACGAAGCTGCCAACATCCTCAATCCATTTTCAAATCAGTACAGCTCCAGAATAAGAACAAAAATTATTCTTTGAATATATACATGCAAACTGGGGGAAAGTATATATTGCAAAGTATTTCCTCCCTCTTCCACTGTTGATAAAGTTGACCAGCCTTAGTCGCTCAGAAAATCCACTGGCAGCCAACCAGCCAAAGGGTACAACTGGTTGGGAGAGGTTTTTGTTTGGTTGGTTTTAAAGGAACTGTGCTCCAAGTGGGCTTCAAAGAGAAAAGTTTGATGCAGGACAACATTCTCCTGTTTTAATTTCTCTAATATCCCTGATCCCATGTTTGGCCTAACACGATATGCTCTGGGTAGCTCCACCAGTAGCTTCCACAGCACTGAGAACTGTGCCACGAACTGTTAAAACAGTAAATTGATTTATAAAACACAATCACAATAGACAGGCTCCCACAAATGGTCCACAAAGTTTTCTTAAAATTCTTTCAAGAGTCCTCATGATGGAGTCAGCTGGATTTCTTCCAAGCTGTCCTAATACCTTCTACCAGCTATAATATTTTTAAACTTTTGTGCTATGACTGGATCTCAAACATGCCAGAGCTTTGAGACAGACCTGTCTGAACCTTTTCTTTAAAGTGAAAACACCAAAAAATACCAAAAGGGCTTTGAAGAAGCGATGTTTTATTAGAACATAAACTTGAATAAACTCTCTTCTGTCTGAAAACTCAGATTCTTCTGGGTGAGAGATAAAATACAGCCATTTGAAAACAAATACCTTTTCTGCCCAACTGTGTCTTTGCAACAAGGGTCCTTTTCCTCCAGACCTGCTTTTCACTAGCAACTTTCAATGACTCTATGATTTCAACAAACTCTACTTGTTCTTCTCTGGGTCAACAGAAAAGCCTCCTCCCTTTTCACCATCGCTAGCTTAGTTTTGTGTCTCTTCCTATTATTCTAAGAAAACTCCTCAAGTGCAAGCTCCCAAGTCAACACATCTATTACTGCCTGCCCTGTTCTTCCCTGGAAAAGCTTCTCCCATGGACAGGTGCTCCCAAAGAAGAAATCCGCTGCTCCCCATCAAAGAACCACCCCTGACCAAAAAAGCATGAGTTACCAACCATGGACTTATCACAGCATAATATGAATATGAAAAATAATTTTAAAAGACACCTTGAACCACTATCTCATGTGTCACACACAGAATGATATGTGCATGAAGAATTTTTTGCACATTCCTTCTCTTTGCAATGAATTAAGATGAAGTTTCCAACCTCACAAACAGAATAAAACTTGTTTAGCACAAAGGCTCTTCCCCTGCCTCTGAGTGCTACACTCGCAGATGCTTCCTTCCTTGTCTGTTCTTAATAGGGCACAGCTCCACCAGTTGATTCTTTAGCCTATGTACCTGCAGTGAGATTGGAAGAGGTCTGCTAGACACATCTGCTAGATCTATCCTAAACAAAACAAGGAAAGTCAAAATATAGGATTCAGTAAATCAAGGATCAAAGGACAGGAACAGAAATATTAACAATCAACACAGAAGAGAGAAACAGGTCTTGCTAAAAAAACCCCCAAACCAACCGAGTTTTACAGTTGGAGGGGTATTGCTGAAAAGGATAGAAGCTAAACAAATAAAAGAGTACTGTAAAGTGCTTAACATAGTAAACAAACTGATTAGAGCAGCATAACAGAACACATCAAATGCATTAAAAGCTGAATAACTGAAGCAACAGTTAGTGAAACTGGGGATGAGGTTCTGCTAGTGGGATTCTCTTTGGGTCACCATTATACTAGATATTATTTAACTTTAATAAGGACACAACAACAGATGTAAAATAGTTTCTGGAAAAACCTGTAATGATACAAACACTGGCAAAACAATACAGCCTTTGAGTAGCCAAATCCAGGATACTCTCAGGTCTCATGGTGAGTCCTTCTCTCCTGGCCTGACGGACACAAGGCTGCTGCAGTTCCTTTGTTCCCAGGTGCAGCCGGCAGTGAGGCTTCCCAACACAGGCAAGCAGGCATACACACAGAGAGAGGTGGCCTCACTGATCAAATACAGACAGAAAAACAGTGCCTTTACCAGCACCCCTATAAACAGACAGAGCACTCGCACAAACAGCATGGACAGCCCCATCCTCTCCAACTAACAGGAATTTCACTCTGCTAGAAGAACCCACATGTAGGAAGATCCCCCGAAATATTCACAGAGTCCTCACAGAGGTAAGAGTGAACTTTCATAATGACCTTTATTAGCTTAAAACAACACACTTTTATAGGGTTCTACAGGGTTCATGTGGTACAAACAAAACTACTATTGGCTTAATTAACTAAATATCACACATGTTGCCTTATAATTGGTTATAGGTGAATTTACTTCCGCATTCATGCCAGCCTCAGTCTCTCCCTCCTTCCGCTTCCAGGATCAGTCTCTCCTTACTTCCGATTCCACGTGGCACTTCCTCCCCACCCCCGTGGCCAGCCAATCCTGTTGAACATCCTCCCTCCTGTTTACGACCTTACTGTTGTTCCTCATTCTTATCCTTTAAGGAGTCTTCAGTGGCACTGCCTTCAGGGCTACGGGCTGGGTTGTGCAAGCAGACCTTAAGTAAAACATCATGCCCTTGCTCTGCCAAGATATTCTCTACACCCACACCCTGCTCCTCCCCTGGTGCTGGCCCTCAGACCCAAGAGCCCCCGACTTCCATGGTCCCGCACTAGCTCCTGGTACTCAACTCTCTTCTCCTACTCTCTGGTCAGTCTGGTTTGAAGTTCATGATGTTCATGTCACACACACTGAAGATGAGAGCGCACCCACACACAAGATGGTTAGAAATAGGATTTCTTAAGAGCACAGGATAGACCATGGTGATCAAGCATCAGGCAGAGTCATGCCAGCATACTGAGTGATCAGCTATTTACGCTTGATGAGCCTCTATCCCTTTATCCCTCTATTTTTCCCATGCTTGCTCCTTCCCAATCCAAATTTACTCTTCCCTTTAGTCCCCATGTTAACAGTCACACATGCAGTGATGGCAGCAAGCAAAACTGCAAGCCACGTTTTCCAATTAGTCACTTACCTATCAAGTTGTATTTTATTATAATTTGGAATTCAAAGCATGAGACAGTTGTTTCGTCACAGAAGGTATGAATCTGTAAAACTTAGCAGCACATGCCAACAATTAACGCTGTAGCCCAGGAAATCTTCCTTCTTTTCTAAACACATTTTGCTTTGCTGCACGACCAATTACATTAGTCTTTATTTTTGTAATCCATTCAACCATGCAATTCAGCGTTTAAGAAACAATACTCAGGAGATAAGCAGAAATCAGCTTTGACATGTTTCAGGGGAGCTCCTGGGGTAAGCCAGTTACTCTTCAGGTAAAAGCTTTGGGGAAGTAAACATAATAAGGGCAGGGGGGAACATGGGTTGATCCTGCATGTTATCCTTATTGAAAAGGGTCTTGTCCAAGAATGGGGTTAAGTGCTACTAATGCTCTTCTCCCTTCCCAATGACAGGCTGAAAGGTCTGTTAAACACAGAGGTTAATATAAAAAGCTTCTCGAGGCCCAAAGACAGTGAGCTTTACAACTTTTATAGAAATGCAATTTTGTTTCAGCTTTAGGTTGCAAGGTTAATATTTGACTAACGATCATACCTACATACAGTCTTCCAAATTTTAGATCACCCCACCAATAAGTTACTTTTCATTTAAAGGTAGACTGTCATTGTATTTTTTGTGTACAGTATTCTCTGGAAAGCATACTGCCACCTGTCCGATTACCAATTTCCTAACTACTGATAAAGGCAAATTGTCATCATAATACTATCAGGTGTGTAAACTACTACTAAGATATCACACAGATTAGTATCTGCAGTAAAGCAGCACATGCAAATTATATCCATCTTTCAAATTCCACTCAAATGTCTAATAGTTTGTCACAGACCTGTAAGATGGAAAACAAAACACTATATTGCCTATGGTGCTAAATTCCACAACAATACAGAGCCTTCTGAAATCTTGTTTGACATATCAGTAGTTTTAGAAGCATATTAGCCTCGAGGGTCATTCTGTTATTGGAGTAATTTACTCCTGGTTTCATGAGTGTGAATAAATATAACTCACAAGAAATCTACCTTATCTATCAAAGAGTAGGGTAGAATAAAAATAAAACAATTCCACAGATCTACAGTAGACGACAATGTAGTGTGTAACCTACTCTTTTGAATCAAAGCAACCATCTTTTTCTCATCTGTTTAATACCTTCATCTGAAAGCTCCCATAGCGTGGACTGTATATAGCCTCTATTATTTTACTTCCACATAAAGAGTCCTGCTCAGAAATTAGATCATCACCGGTATAGCACAATCAGAGACGCTTCCCTAAAAGATACTTTTATATTTTGTTTGCTTGTTTTTCAGAACTGAATCACTCACTGAAACAACAAAACACAAGTGGTGGGCTTTTCCCCCTGCTTTTTTGAACTACAAATCATTTTAGAATAGCATTTACAGCATTTTCCTCCACAGAAACACTTCAGAGACACTAGGTAAGACTTGCTGAGTAAAATCTTAAGCACACCAGGGCCTGTGTTTAGCTGATGAGCAACAGGATGGCTCAGGACCTTTACTCTTGGGCCTGTGTCCCCACAGGAAAGTACTATGTTATATCAGTGTAAAGGAACTCACATGTCCCACAGAAACTACATGACTCTGTGTATTTGTGTGTGTGTGTGTATATATATATATATATATGTATATGTATATATATATCAGCTTGGAATACTGGATTAGTTGGACTTCCTCTGTACAGGAATTAGAGACCCATTACATCTCCATTCCTGAATTTTTTTCTCTTTTGCCACAGAAGCAGCTGACAGCGTTTTCTACAAACTGGTATTTAAAGCTGTATTTCACTTAGGTTTTCTCTTCTAAGGGATCCTGATACACTTAGCAATGATAGAGAGAAGAGTGACATATTAAGAGTCCAGATTTCTTTTTCCTACCCGATTTCCAACTTCTGAACAAGTAAAAAGTACAGAGGTATTTGTTATCCAGGGTCTAAATTATATGACAGGGTTACATGAAAGGGTTTCAGTACACTGCAAATGAAAAAAAAAACCCCAAACCAACAAAAATAATTTACGGCATAAGGATTATATTTGCTTAAAAAAAATATTTAACTATTAATTACACAAATTTGAAATCTCACCTCTAAAATAGAGCCCTTTTTTGCAAAAAAACCCCTTCTTGGAATTCCAGGAAGGAAAAAGACTTACTCTCAGCTATTTTATTCTAGCCATGTTAACCACTACAATACAATATGTCTTTGAAGACTCATTTTTAGAAGAGATTACATCACAGACTGAATCGCAAATAATGAATACTGTGCAGGTTGCCAATTTATCTGTGTTTATTCACATAAAAATTTCCTTCATGTGGCAACAGGCAGACCTTCCAAAGCCATCTGAACACTGCTAAAGTGGGAATTTTGGCTAGTACACTCTCATTCTTTAAAAGAGACTTTTTGCAAGGCCCAGAAGAAATTGGTTTTAAGCCTTGTACTACTATGGCTATTTGCTATATTCTAGTTAGTCTCAATTTGTATCCATCTTAAATATAGCAGAAAACACCCCTAAATCATTTAACTGGTGTACATAATGAAGTTAACATACTTAGCCCATGGAACTACGTATCGTGTTTTTCCTGTTCAGTCCCATGGAGGATACTGTTTGATATACCTATTTTCAAGTTCTAGTCTGCTAGAGATTCATTAAATATATTAATTTGGGACTGATTCATCACTGAAATAAGCCCTCCAGTTTCCATGATTCACAATCTCAGGAACTAGACCGTCAATCAAGAGAACAACAGGGTCGAGTTTTTTTCCAAGGAGGAAAGCATAAAACTCTAATTAACACAAGGGCTTAATGATGTGCTTAAGTATCATTCAGGAAAGCACTTAGATACTTACTTAATTTGGCTTCAATAGGAATAAAAATTAAGAAAGTACATGCATAATGTTTCTGCATGATGCTTTCTCGAGTTCTGAGTTCCTGCTCTTGCAGGATCCTGACATTTCAAAGCTTATTTAAAACTTGTTAATTGAAATACCATTGTATTAATGCATACAATTTTCAAAAATAGGTACCTAAGTGATACAGAAATCCTAAAGCTGATTTTGTGAGAGCGAATTTGTCAACAGAGTACAGTAGCTAAAGACAGCGATTTAGGAGCTGCAAGTCGTAAAATTAAAATTGTCAGATACATACACTGTGCATATTAGCAGAGCATCTGAATTAACCCTTGCCCCAAAAAGGAGGTGCTAATTAATTCAGCAAAACTCAGACTCCTAAGTTCTGAAACTACTTTTTCCAACAATATTTAGGCATTTCTCAGCAGACTTGTAATTCCTAAATTACCTAGAGCAAATGAACCATGCAGAACCATATTCAGCACCTCTGAGTATGGTGTTCTCTGTTAAATTTTGTATTAAGGGTGTCTGGTGGTCCACAAGAAAAGTTAAGGGTTGGTAGTAGTGCCCAAGCCAAAAAAAGTCTGGACAGAAGTGACTTAAATAACCTTTTTCAGGCCCAGAATTTAATCCAGATATTAAATATTAAGGCATGTGAGTGATTCTGAAGGGTGAAGAGGGAAAAATAAGTGTTTTCATTGCTGAGATAGGGGAATATGTATTTACATGTAATTAAAATATGCTGCAGGATAAAGCAGAATCTAACAGAAACCAAACTAATAGATAAGAAATGTGCTGCACTTTTCTTCTTCATTGTCTTTGTCTTATCTTTAAAGCTTCTAGGCTGAAACTTGGATGGGATGGCAGAACCCCCTGGATTAAATTATATATTAGTCAAATAAAAACTAAGGAACCAAAACTTTGGGTTTGGTTTTTTTTTAGATCATCTCCCTCTTTTCTGCAATAATTTTAGCTTGGTATCCTCATCACCCATTCTGCTTCTCTGTGCTCCCCATGGAG
>NW_010333467.1:54865-73139 GCF_000700745.2 Antrostomus carolinensis | reverse complement strand
CCCCCAACCCCCCCCCCCAGCCACTCCCCGCTGTGGCTGCCCCCTGCCAAGTTGTGGGGACAGAGGAGGCTCCCGCTGGGACTGTATCCCCCAACAGAAAGGGTGAGCAGCCAGGAGTCCAAGGCAGGTGCAAACAGCCGCTGCCAAAGGGAGGGAGGGAGGACAGAGCCCTCCTAGGGGCAATGGACCTGGTCCCTCAGGCTTGCAGGGAAGGAAGCGGGATGCCAGCCAAACCCTTCCATTGCGCCCACAGGGCCCTCAGTACACAGCTCAGACCGGGAAAGATGGTGACATTACATGTGGCACGTTCACTGACTCATCCTTCCCTGCTTCTATGATGTTACATGTTAGGCTAATTTTTATTTTTTTTAAATCCCCATTTCAACTCTTTCTTTCAAGTAATGGTTGCTGCAATGCTGCTGCATGGCATAAAGCCTCCCTTGCCAGCCCACCCCCAGAGCAACCCATCCCCTGCAAGGCACTGCAGTAGGAAGGTGAAGGCTGACCATAGCAATGACAGCTACAGCAGGGTCTTACTCAAAGTATGCCTTAACACTTCTGCCTGTCACTCATCATTACATCAACAGCTTCTTATTTCTCCCCCCGCAATGTTAAGAGCAAATTGCTGTGTACAAACAGGCAGCCTTAAGCTAAGCCTTGTATCTAGGTAACCACAAAACCAGTGTAGGCAATAGTTTAGGTGTAGGTATGCCAAACCACTCACAAACTAATGGTTCTGTATTTTTAACATGTAATTTAAAAAAATCAGTTTCCAAACTAACTTATATTTATTGTGTCTGATTAGTTGAGTTTGACTAAGATATGGTTTAAAGTCCCAGTTCCGTTATCTCCCTTTCCTTGTCTGCAAATATGAACCATTTTAATGTATCTTCTGAAGTACTACAGAACTAACAACTTTTTAGTTGTTAATTTCAAAGCCTGTTTCACATAACCAAATAAGCTGTACCTCAACAGCATTTCATGAGAATAATATCTTCAGAAATATTATAAAACATTATCATAATGAACCAGATTACATTAAAATATTAAAGGAAAATGAAAATCCTACACTGAATAATTGCTAGACTCAATTATCGTTTACCATATAATAAATACTTTGTGTTTCATTTAGAGTAAAACTTGGTGTCAAAAGTAGAAATGCAAAACATAGTGACACAAATTCATTTTTAGGCAAGCAACAGAATCACTTGGCTTTACTTATGACACTGTAGCATTTGTTTTCTCTTCTCTCACCTCACTTATTGCCTTCTTATTTTGCCTAATATAATTATTTTACCTAATGTAATTTTGCTTTGATTTACCAAAACCAAATTTGCGACTCTGCAGCCCCTTCTCCTGGAATTTTTGCTGTGAACCTTTGAAGCCTTGCTACTTCACTTTTGCAAACATTTTCAAGTGTTTTGGTGGTGAAGTTTCAAATTAACAAAACATGTACCATATTTGAAAGACTTACCTGCAATTAGCCCAGGAATAATTTGCCAAGGAAATCGTATCAGTGGCAGAACAGACTTAAACTGAAAACTTTGTATATACCTCAGATATTTCTTTAATCAGCTACTGTTACAAGTAACATCTACAATCAGATACTGTCTCTAATATTTAGCCAAGATAAAAATCATGTAGTCCCCATTTTCCAGTGTCCTCTGTGCATGTTAGACGTATATAGGAACATCCAGACTCCAAGCTATATATTCAAACCAAAATGGAGATGGAATTGAGAGGAAAAAAAAGAAAAAAAATGGTGGTAGATATGGTACTGTAAATACACTTTTCTAAAGTTACTTTGGAAATTGACGTGTTTTGAAATAGATGCCCACTCTTCCGGCTTCCTTAAGAGTCCTAAGTTCCTTCTTCAGATTAGCTAGAAAATAAACTACAAAAAACCCACCCTTTAGAAAACATCCACTCTCTGAAGCACAGTGAAAAGCCCAGATCCTCAGGCAAACTGTATTGTTCGCTAAATCTGTTGGATTAATCTGAACACTGAGCACTGCTCACTCACTCACTCAGTTACATTTGCCATATTTTTCCAAGTCATCTGTCTTCTGTTCCTTCTTATAACACAAGCTGAACACAAGAGGAAAGTTGAGAATAATCTACTAAAAACCAAATGCACACTTAGCATATGATACAATGTTTTTCACATGTTGCACAACTACGGATTTACAAATTCAGAGATTAAGAACACGTGGAAAACATTTGAAATTAAATTCTTGTAAACTTAATTTTTTGAAGTGTTGGGATATTTTAAACAAATATTCTGAAAAGCCTGCTGAGACACAGAAGTTGCTATGTGAAGCACAAAACCCAGCTACGTTTATGCACAGAATGATTTGTCATGTCAAAGAAGCTGTGCATGGATGTTTGCATTTTGTTTGAAGTTTACACCAACTTTTGTAACTAAAGAAGTCTGTTGAAAATTACTCTTCTTTTTACTCTCTTATGTAAGTCTCTAAAGATAAGCAGGGACTTTTTAATAATTTGAAATGTACTTATTTTAAAAAGAAAGAAACCTTTTCACTTAGGCGGCACCATCATCTATTTCATACCACTCACACTTGATGTTTTGTGCAGACTGCAACTCAACAGACTTCACCGTATGATGAACAATTAATAGATAAATGCATCTAGGCTGTTCCTTCTCTTTGCTCATCATTTGATAAGGTTTGTCATGATATAGTAGGTAAAACTCACTAAGCTTTAACAGAATGTAAGTTAATTTCCTGAAAGAATAATGTAAGGGAGATTTTTATTAAATCCTAATTACTTCTACTTCATTATCACTTCAGTAGGTGGATCAGCTGATATCATTATTGTAATGGAGGTCAGTGAGAATTAATCAGTCCAGTCTCACAAAAATACTGCTTCCTCTCATCTTTTTATAATAATCTGTCACCTTTTCTTGTATTTCAGTAATAAAATTCATAGAGGTCATACCAGGAAAGTGAAAAAGCAGTGACTGAAAAGTGTCAGTAGTAGACAAGCTCTTACTGCTTTTTAAAAACTTCTTCCAGAACTTTTTCTAGTTGTAAGGGCTGGCAATATTGCTAATATGAAATAATCTAACTTTCAGCCTGGTTTGGCAGATGAAAAGAATGTGTTATGAATCTCCTTCTTTTGTGAAAAGTCAGGGGCAAAAATTCTGGAATATATCCTGATAATGGCTCCTTCAACCTACAGCTTTACAAGTCTAGCTCAAGCAAGTAGACAAGAATAATAATGAACTTGTGTTTTCTCTAGAATCCTCTTTTTTCCTCAGCCAAATATTTTAAAACAAAAGAAGATCACGACTAAACCAATTTAAACAACTATAGTTTATAGGTCTGTTTCTCTGATTTAAAAATCTTTACACTTGATTAGAAAAACTGCTGTCTTTACACCACCTGAGTAAACTTTTCAACAGTAGTTCATAACTACTGTTTACCAATCCTTCAGAATAAAAAGCAAAGGAGGAAACAAAGGCCTAGGAAAAGAATAAAATCCAGTAGAACCTAATTCCTTTAAGAACTACATTTTGTAAAAAATATGTATTTTTTTTAAAAGCTATGGTTCCTAAGAAAGGGTGTTTTTTTTTTTTTCTTTTGAGTGCAGCTAGTTACTATGTCGATACTATTACTAACAAGTACTACTGTTTATTTCACACCTACAAAAATGAGTTTAAAATTCTCACAGTTTATGTGCCCAGTTCTTTCTTTAAATTTCTGGAGTTTCTTGTCCTGTCCCACTCGACCTGACTTCTTTGCTCCATCGGGGATGCCAACCTCATCAATCTCTTTGGTTTCCTCCTGACCATCTCCCTGTGTACCTTCCCTCTGACTCAATATTCAACAACCCACCTGCTTTCTTTCTTCAACTAAATCAGTTTGGAAGGGCACTCAATATATTAAGAGGCTAAAAAAGTTAATTGTTTAATTCTGCTGTTTCCTCTGCCTTGAATCCCAATTCCTTAATTCCTGTTAATGGGTGCCACAGGTATTGTAACTTCTAAAACTGCAAGTGAATCATACACATAAGCATGTATACTGCCTGGTTTGTCCCAGCCTGAGCTCATGGTACCAGGAAGATTGCTACAAGACAGATGGAGCCTTTGAACTTAATTAGAAGTAAGTGAAACTATGCAAGTAGTAACATATAGCTGCTGATCTAAACACACAATCAGGGTCATAAAGCTATAGAAAGAATTCACCTCCTTACATCCATCAGTTAGCTATTTACCAACCATGTGTGCTGAACTACAAGAGAAAAGCATTTTTTAGATGAACTAATTTTAATCCTGGATTAAACAACAAAAATAGTATTTCATACCTTTAAAATCTCAAATTATTTTCTAAGAGACAGAAAAATAGTGGTTGAGACAACATACCAGCACTTCAGTTATTCTCTGTAGTATTCTTGTTATTTCATGGCAGCTAAAAAGACTTCTCTTTTTTTTCTTTTCTTTTTAAAGAGTAATATGCTAGTTCAGTCCATTAAAAAAGGAAAGAAAAAGAAAAAAAATAGTCTGAAAACACTGAAGATTTTCTGAGATGCTAGTAAAAATGTTTCTTAAGGGTTCTCAAATAATAAGGGTTCTCCAAGTAAATAATTACAAGGAAATTACTTTTTAATCAAGCATGAGGAGGAAAGCAGAAAGTATTTTATTCCTTACAACAATATAACACATGCTTAAACGGTTAGAAAACATTGTTTGCACTTCAAAAGAAACCATATCCCCAGAAATAACTAATATTCTCTAATATTTACCTTATATCCGCAGGGAGATTAAAACTTGTATTTTTCCATTGCTTACCTTTCCTTACAAATTTCTAGCATAAAATATATAGTCACTCTTCTATAATTTAATATTTTCCATCTGTCTCAGCTAGGACAGCAATTATAGATTAGCTATTTTTCCTTTTACACTATTCAACTTCAGCTAATAAGGTTACCAAGACCTACAGAGAAACCTGCAACCCTCAGTCCACCCCTTTCTTTTTATTTTTTTTTTTTAATTGTCTGAGGATAAGAAGGAACGGATACTTAGTACTGTAATTACTTAATAATGGCCCAAATACTAAGTAGCACAGATAAGTAGTATTTTAGGGTTGGATGTGTCATGAAAGCTTAGATAATAAGATAGTAGAGTAATATAAACATTCACTATTTTTAAAAAAATAGTTAGCATTTAAATAGAAAATCATGTGGAAATAATTCTGCTGAACAGTCTACTAAAAGCTGTCTAATTTATACATTTTTCCTTATCCTTCTGCTTTGTTCTTCCATAGATCTTCACATAAAAAATTTGCAGCTTCTAGCCTCAAAATGGTCAATTGTTCCTAGGTAAGAAGAGATTCCCAAGTCTTACAAACCATCACCAAAGACGCTGACAAGCATGACTAGCGGCCATGTACACCTGCACAGTGACTCAGTCTCTAAAATCAAAGACTTGGAAATGGAGCCATAGAAATTTAAAATTGCCAATGAAAATCTCTAGCACTTCAAAAGCAATTTGCATCACAAATCTGCATCACCTGATAATACTCAGAAATTTTAAAAAATATATTTATTACTGTTGGCAAGTAATATCAAAATACTAATGTTTATAGATGACTGTGAAGTAAAATAAATCTGGAGAGAAACCCTCACATTTGGAGCACTTAACACAATGCTCTGTCTCCAGGTAAAGGCTGAAGAGGTGTAGCTCAGACTTTCTGGGACAGAATTCCCTAAAGAATAAGAAGGACTTTTGCCAGCCTTGCACTAATACAGAGAAACCACCTGAGTCAACTGAGAGCTGGAGCTCACTGAAGTGAAAAAGATATGCAACATTTAAAACCAAATGAACATCTGTCATCTTATGCAGCGATTACCTGCACTGCTTCTAGTGCATTTCTTTAGAGTAATTACCCAGTGCTGAGCGCAAACATCCCTTAGAGAAAGTTTGTATTTTACCAATGCCTTTTTCATTAAGGTAGTTCTTTATTTAAATGGAAGTTTGCGTTCAAGGTGGATAGCAGACTTTGAGCCAGCACTGGTGTTTTATAGTGGAAAGCAATATAGGCATCCTCCGTTAGGATTCATGAACTAGTGTAAGTACCTCAGCTTTATTTCACACTCTGCCACTGACTCATTATCTCAAGGGAGTCATTTAACCTGTGTAGGTCAATTAGATTGTCTGTAAATTATGCAGGATACCACAGACCTTCACGGTTGTTATGAGGTGTTACTCATTTCTGGAGAAAATTTGACATTCTTGGATAAATAAAGGCGTAAATTTTATTACTTACAGCTAATGATAAATTAGCTTATAAAAGAGCCATGCTATGTGCCATCTGCAGTTATTTTGCAGTGATTCTCCAAAATAGTCATCAATGGTGAATGCCACTTTTCTCAGTTCCTGACATGTTTTTCTTATTTACATGCCTTTGTACTAGGCATGCAAGAAGACAGGCTTGAAACAAGGACAGCAACTGTCAGTTCACACAAAACAAACAATGGGGACATGGCATTCAGAAAAAAAATAAGATATAGTGTTCATTTTGTTCTGGAAAGTAAAACAAATAGTAACTTTTTAGTCATGATTACTATGCCCATGATAAATTTTATTGTTTTGTGAAAAGTAGAACCATACTCTCTATGTTACATTGAGTCCAAATACTTGGTTTACACTGTATTATTATTTATTTGACAAGTAAGTTAAAACCAAGCTCTTTCAAGCTGTTTATATGTGTTTTACTATTCTATTATTATTACCTGAATCCAGAAGCAGAAAGACTGTTTACTACCCAGTAATAAGCAACAGTTGGCATTAGCAGGCATAAGAGATACAGAGGTCATCAACTTGTGGTGAGGGAATACACTTCTATTGCTTGATTCACAGGAAGCATCTTGTTAGTAACACCTATTTCTGGGCATTTTTTCTTCCTTTGTTTTAATTAAAACAGGAATAAACTGTTTTGCAGTTTTGCTAACCAAACAGAAAAAAAAAATCACACTGACAAGGAAGAAAAGATATTTTCTTAGGAGACATTTCTTAAACATATAACCTTCAACAACCTTTAGCTTCTCTAGGTATAACATGAAATTTTGTTACAGTCAAATGCAATTCATTTTTGAAATGGGCAGATTGTTTCAACTACTATTGATGTATCACCTATTAAGCATTGGGTAGAAAAGCAGAAGCTAGGCTAGGAAGCATTTCAAGGCCTATCTCTGCAGCCAAAATTGCTCTTTAAGCCACTATAGACCAGTACTGCTACTCAAAGTGGTCCCCAAAGGTCTACTGTGCCTTCATATTTCTGTCCTACGATGTTGCACAGTAAATCAAATCAAAGACTCAACTGATTTTCTGTTTTCTCTGTTGGTTTTTTTTGTTTGCTTTTTACTGCTGGGGATGTGGGAGAAGGTGATGTCAGGTCCCCAAGGACACTACCAGGCCACACTGTCCCACCCTGCCCCTGCAGCCCCATTTCAGCTCAGTCCTGGGCCATCAGTCCCTGCCTGGGCAATGCTGGAGGAGCGCCCATCTCCAGTCCTGTCTGGCACCTTCTCCTTCAGCTCCTGCCCAATGCCCCCAGCTGGATCCTGGAGCTGGGGCTTTCCTTGGATCCCATTAGCAGGACATTACTCCTGTTTCTGGCCCTGTCAGTTGCATTTAGATGCTGTGGACTGCGCCCTGTCTGTGAGAGCTCAACCAGTGCCGGGTTCACCCTTGGCTCCCAAAGCTCCTTCCCCTAAGAAGCAGCCAGCCCTTGCTACTCCCTAAAATAGGGGAAGGAAGATATTGGTCAAGTTAGTATCAGCATGTGTGAAACTACTGCCTAAAAACTAGGCTTCATCTCAACTCATCCACAGAAAAAAATAATGTATGTATTTCCTCTCCAGCTGCACAAACCTCAGTAAGAAACGAAATCCTAAGCAACACTGACATTTAAAATATCACATTTGTTATGTGAGATAGCACTTACCAAAGAGCTATTGCTTGAGGTCTTCTGCAAAAGCAGTTAGAGCAAAGTTAAACATTTCCATCACATTTTAAATGCTTGCAGTATAATAGCTAGAGAGCCACTTCTTCATTAAGATGCAAGAAATCTCTCCCTACTCTGACAACTGCTGATCTGTTATCTATCTTAAGCAAAACCATTTTGGCCCTCCTAGATCTCATGCTAATGATAGACCAAGAAAACTGGGATGAACAAACATGGTCTACCTCCAAAACAGAAAATAGTAGCTGTGTGGCCCATTACATTTCTCTCTAGGGATGATCTTGTAGTACAGGAAAATAGAAGCTGAAAGCATAGTATGATCTTGAAAGGCTTCTAAAAGCAGAAGCTATTCCACTCAATTTCTAAATGTTAAAGAAAAGTGTTTCAGCATTAGGAAAGTGGATTCATTTGACAGAACCCAAGAAGGCTTCATTTCAACTTTAAATAGCTTTAGTAAAAAAGAAACTGCTGGGAAGTATCAAAAAGATCTTGTCTGTGAATTTTAATATGCATTAGACTTGAATGAATGTTAACATACAGTCTTTCAACATCGTATTGGATGTTTTATTTTTGAAACATCTCTTGCCCTCCAAATTCTGTTCCAGCAGCAATCAATTCTACTGTCCACAGCGCATGATTTACTGACTTGCCCTGCTTAGACCATCATATGATTTTTGTCTGCTTATCTAGCACCCATGACAAGAAAAAAAGGGACAACATTTATTAATTGGATGTTGTCTTGAACTAGACTTCAAGGTTGATTGTTGACAGACAGAGCGCTCAGTGAAACAGAAAAAGAGTTTGCCTGACACCAACAAACCCAACCCAGTATCCACTACGAGACCACAAAATAAGTGTGCACTTTTTCTAGTATTTTTTTTCCCAAGCACCCCTGTTCCAGCAGCCAGCATCCTGCCTGTGGTAAAAGGTAGTCCTTTGGAGAGAGGGGCTACAAACCCTAAAGTAGGCTGGCCTGAGACAATCCAAACTCCATGTTAGTCTTTTCCTGATCTCTAGTAGTTAAAAAAAAAAAAGAAAAAAAAAAAAAGTTTGAGAGCTGCAGAGAAGCTAACGCTCCCAGCTTAGTGACAAAGCCTTCTTCACCACTATGCAACCATAGTACACACAGTTTTACTGCCCTGATTTTTTTCATTTAGTAATTCGTGTGGTAACATTTAGTGCCTGTTCTATATTTAATGCATCAATATTTAAATATTATGCTACTTTGTTATACACTTGTTTATATGAAAGTAGTTGATTTATTGTTTCAAAGACTGGAATGGTTTTGGTTTACTGGGGTTTGAGGTGTTTTGCTGTTGTTTTTTAAAGAAACCAAAATATTCCACTCTCATTGACCAGAAGTAACACATACATTTGTAAATCCTGTTGTCTTGAGTGCACAGAATAGTAAGACATGTAGTGTGTTCTTTGCAAAGCAACAAAACCCCAAAAAATCCTTCTCTTCTTGCAAAGAAACTTCAGTAACATTAAGGAGTACATTCCCATCTAAGTCTCAGAGTAAAAATATTTCAGGGTTCCTTACAAACGACTGGGAACTGCACAGTAAAACTACACTTATGTTTCCTCAATATAATAGAATTACAAATATAATCCTCCAAATTAAGGTAAAATAACTATACAAAATAGGCTACTCTTTCTTTATTGTTACTGAAAAAGGATGTGAAATCAGAGGGAGAAGCAGTAAGAGAGCAGGAGAGGAAAGAATAACACAGAAAACATTATTTTACCATGTTCTCTTCATAGAGGTTTATAATTATTTTGAATTACAAGCAACTTACACTCACAAAATACAGTCCATCACAACTTCAGTTGTGATCATTTGCATGTATCTAGCCAAGCATAAGAAAATGATGGACAATGGCAATGATGGACAGGATAACTGTAACTCAGCTTCAGTCCCTAGTCAGATACAATGCATTACTAAAAATCAACTTGTTGTTCAAGTTCTAACTATGCTGTCCTCACAACATTCATCAAGAAGTTTTGTCTTATTATAATAAAACATTTATCTTCCAAAAAGACACTTGAAAACTTACTTCAAAATTTCATTTCCAACAACGAGATGTTGACCTTTCAAAAGACCGTGAGAATGTTTGAGGCAAAATACTTTTTGATACCATAACAAAGAATGTACCGAACAAAGAAAAACAGTAATTATACTTTTAATTACTATGCTATAATTAACACGTCTTGTATAACAAACTTCAGAATTGTAGACAAAGAATATCAGAAAAGGGCAAAACTTGGTGTCATCTGCTGCTATTTGCACTTAATTAACAACCTCAAAATTGCATAAACATGGTATCATTTTCTAAAAACATGCTTTTTCACAATTTAACCTTGACATGGGAAGAAGCACGTGTTATGAAGCTTTGTACTAAGTACTGAATAATGCCTTGGGAAAAAAGCAGACTGTAACATCATTTATCTTGAATATAAGTAATGCATCTGTGTGTGGAAGCCACCAAATCTCTTTATGTGTTTGTTTCAAAGTAAAGGCACCTACCTTGCTCAGAATATCCTATGGCTCAGCAGACGTATTGAAAGTCGTGAACGTGATTATATCCAATTGCTAGTCAGGCTGGAATACATGCAGCCATAAATATTAATGTGTGTGCCTTTTTAGACCTATCTTCAAATGTTCCATCAAATTTTCTTTAAATGAGGAAAAACATAAAGGAACACACTTTAATAGGCAAAGCAAAGCTCAGGCAACTATTAAATAAAAAAAGGATATCCCAGAATCCTTTAGGGAATTTGACAGTCTGTGCTTCCCTAGACTTCGCATCCTTGATATGCTAAAACGCAGTACACCAACAAAGCTTTAGTTAGGAAGTGAATTTGTGAAAAATAATAATGCTTAGAAAAAGCATCTCAAGTTAGAGATGGCAAAGAGAGAAATTTGGCACACGATAACAAACACGACAGTTGATGCAAACAGATGATAAACATGTCTGTGGCTAGCAGCTTCAGCAGAATTTAGAGAGGCACTATGAAGACGTCTGACCACAGAAATCTCATGCACGTACTGAGCTTAAAGCAGAAGGAAGAGAGAATGAAATTCTTGCAAATAATTATATTCTCCCAAGAAGTATTATGGCATATAAACTGTACAGAATAGGAACGAGAACAGAATCTTGAAGTAACAAAACCCCAGAATCTCAAAGTAATAAAAATGAATAAATCTTTTGGCAATTAAGTTTTGCTTTCCTTTCAAAGAGCTGCCATTTAACAAATGTAGTACAAGAATTAGGACTTCTTCAGGCTTTAGTCTTATGGTAGTATGGAAAGGCTCTTAAATGGCAAAATAAAGGAAATGCACAGCTTCCTCATAAAAGCAGCCTACTTATTAGCACACAAAATAGTGGCCTCAGGTTACATAATTTCAAACACTTTTCTTCTCAATTTGAATAAAATTCTCTGGTGAAAGAAACTAGACAACCTGAGACTACACCAGAGGTTTTTCTATATTCTCTTACATAGGATTGGCTGTATTTACCAGACACAAAAGATAAATAGCAGCACTCTAGTTGTTGAAGCATCATTGCAGTATCAATTTTTATTTCCATATTACAGGTGGAGAACTAGCTTTTCCAAAACATTATTTTCATTTGAACAACAGTGATATGGGTAAATAAAAGATCTCAGAGGAGCTCTTTCCTGGAACTTTAAAGGCAAACTCATTAATAGGAAATAAACCCAGAAAACTTCTTATTTATGCCTGGATAGTTTCATATGTGCATTGCTACATATCTTTCAGTAGAGCAAAACAATTATAGATTTCAGATTCCAGAAATAATTGACTTCGAAGTTTTTTTATGACCCATTTGATACTGACTCAGAACACCACTGCTGTTTAGTGAAAATGATCTCTATCACCTATAAAGGGGAATAACTTGATATAAAAGGATGCATCTCATCTGAACCTTAATACTACAGAAAATGCAAAATAAGACTTGGAGGCATTTCCAATATGTACAGTTTAAAGAGGAGGAGGAAAAGAGAATGATGAAATTAAATGGAAGGCTGGACAAGGTTAATTGACATAGACATGTAACACCAGAGAAATACTGTCATTCTGCTGGTGCTGTACAGCTGGGAAGACTACATCTAATACAAATCCATTTTATACGTAAAGAAATCCTAATGATTTACTTCAGTGGTGAATATATACCATATCCAAGGTGTGTATTCCAAGGGCTTTTTCTTTTTTCTTTTCCTTTCTTTTTTTTAAATGAACTTTGTTTCTTCATAGACTTGCACAGGAGGTAAAATGACCTGTTTTAATACTTTATGTTAACTTAAAAGTACCACTGGATGTAGACACACTACAACAATTAGCATGGGTATTTTAAATTCAACAGGCACTATAATCTGCCCTTGCAAAATATAGCTTTTCCTTGCTGTAACTAAAATAATAATAAACTTCTTACTAATTACGCAATTGTCACTGCTACACTAAAAAGTAGAAAAAAACCCCACAAAACAACAATCTGCCATGCACTCAGCAAAGCTGCCTACGTTTTGCAAGCACTACAGTGGTAGGATCCCTTTCCTAAGATGTAAGAACCACAGGGTCAGTGCTGTCTGCCACTCAAAGGGTAATTAGCATTGATTGCTATTAACTGAAAACCACTAAAATACTGTAGAGGTAAAAGACTGGACCAGGGACTTGCTTCTCTTCACTTGCTGTTTTCCTTCCACAGCCTTCTCAAGTGCCTGAAAAATCTTGATTTCTCTTCTACAGATTGATTTCTCTTCTACAATAGGCTGTGTGCAAAAGGAGAGCTAATGGCCAACTTAAGTTGTCATCTTGGGGATAGGGCCATTTCCTTGCAACTGCAAGATGTGAATTTTAAAAAGCTACAGAAAGGAGCATCTCTTACTCCTTTGAGAAGTGGTTTTGTGTAAAAAAACTAGCCTCTTCAGCAAATCTCTAATTCCCCTCCTTTTTTTCTTTTCTCATTTTCAACACATGAGAAATAAGAGACTACATTAAAGATCATCCCATTGTCACTACATATTTGATATATTTCTTGTGCAATTGCAGGAGACAGACATTCTGGGAAGAACATCATCTGACTACAGAGTTCAGGCTGATGCCACAACACTCAGCTGCAAATGTACCAGGCACTTGGAGAACTCCCCTTCATTACAGTGTGACTTATAGGCTGCTTAAGTGCTTCCAGGAATACTGACAATGTTCCTCTCTAGAATTCTGTTGAGGAGTTTCCATCATCATTGTTTTGAACTTGTGCACTTTAACTTCATTCTTATCTTATTGTGAGTTTCTACATGCCTTTTTGAGTCTAGGTCTCACTTTCACCTTTTTCTGATCTGAAAGTGTTTAGGGTGTTGGAAAGAGCTGACTGCCACAGCAGCAACTAATGAACTGTGAAGTATATCCTGCCCAGTCATGCTCCAGCAGAAATCAGAACAGCACAAGAGTTGATTGTGACACCTAGGAGAGGTAAAGACTGTAAGAGTATGGGGAAATCAGGAACTCAAATTTGGCAGAAAGACATTCCTCCCCTCTAAGGTAAGGGGAAAACTGAAATATCAAAATTTAAAGTAACAATACAATCATATTTGCATTTAATGCAAAATCATAGCATATGAAGTTACTGGTGAGAGAAGTGCCTCTGTAGCTTCCATGTTCTAATATGAATATGTATGTATTGAAAAGTGTTTTTCAAATCTGTATCATGTGAGAAGCACAGAACTGTGATCAATTGCTTGCATGCAATTATCACAAATATTTGATGTTATTAGCTGCTGCAACATTATGACTTAGATAATTACCTGCACCTGTTTTCTCATAATTAAATGGTTGTGTACATCATTACATTTTCATTGAGGTCCAGACAGTATTTTTTTTCCTTTGTGCTACTGAAACACAGTTGATTAGAAAAGTTGTGATTTCTAGATGAAGAAAGCATTATTTCAGCTGGTGAGGGAAATAACTATATTGCTTTAACACTGAGAACAAAAGTACTGAGCTCTTTAATTCAGCTCATGGAATTGATAGAAGCCTTTTAATTGACTCCGAGTTCTGCAAACATATATAAGGGAATTAAGACTGTGCCTGATATGTTGGGAAAACTGATTGCTTCAAATACAAAGGACTTAAATGCAATACAAAATATAATCCATCTATTTTGTTTGTATACTAACCTAGCTCTGCAGCCACATTTTCCACCTAACATACTGCCACGACTGTCCTCAACTTGGGAGACAAAGCCCCAAAACTGTAGACATCTGCGGACACCTGAAGCCATAATGGCAAGCAAAAGTTCTAGGTGGCTATACCTAATCTCCTAAATGAGCTGCTTTTGGCTGAATCAATTACTTTCACTGAAAAAATGTTTATGCCCAGACACTAAAGTGAAGAAACTTCACTCTCTGCATAATTTTAGACATTTTCCAGTACACTTTGAATGTGTATTACATTTTAAAATATTGCATAGAGTATTTCCTATGAGATTTGATTAAGGTTAATGAAGTAATTGAAACCACATAGTTCTCTAGTAAAAGAAGGAAGACAGAGGGGGGTGTTAAAAATATATTGTTCTTAAATTGTGATCAAAATATTGGTTTCATCAGAATAAGGGCCTACCTAGTCTTTGACACTGATGAGGAAGAAGCTTTCTTTATCACTGTCTTATACTTCTGAGTAATTTCAAATTCAACCCAAAGAACAAGTACTCTGTAAATGACAAGTTTGCCAAATAGCTTTCTGATGCAGCATTTAATGACCTCTGCCTCAAATCACTCAAATCAATGACTTTTTGGCTGCTCTTACTATAGTCACAGCTTGAGCTGATAACAATGTACTATCAGTCATCAATGCCTGCCAACAAATTAAGTGCTATAAGGAGGGATGAAAAAACCTCCCATAAATCTAATTGAGACAAGAATTCCCTCTATTTTCAGCAAAAACTCTTAAAATAATATGCAAAGAAAATGATTCCCTGAGGAATCATTACATTTGCGCTCCTGAAGTGGAGTGATAGAATCCGTCTCCAGCTCACTGGCACTTTAACTGTGACTATGACTATATTCTTGTTGTATAGAAGAACTGTCTTAAAAGATAAACTTTAACTCAGGAAATAACTGACTTAGGCCCTGAAATGGAGGCAGTCATGTTACACACTTTAAAGCCTGTAGATGCAAGGAAAGGTTTTGATCCACTCTTTATTAGTTTCTAAAGGGCAGGATGGATGAGAAGAAATCTAATGGGATAAGCATGAGACTGAAAGAAAAGCCCTGAAGACTGCAATAAATTAAGAGGCTTTTTTTCCAGTAGATTAATTACTAAACAAGAAAAAGCTTATTTAGGAATACTCTGATTACTCCCCTTCCTCCTGATCTTTCAATGCAGTGAGTGCAGCTCCTAGAGGAACATCTTCAGACTCACTGTTTACTCACAGTTCTTACAAGCTTCTTACTGGTCACAGCTTTTCTCAAACTGGCTAACTATTTTCATTCTCCAATTGCAGAAAATAGCCAGGCAAACAAGAATAGAATAGAATAGAATAGAATATTTCCATTGGACAGGACCTACAATGATCATCCAGTCCCACCACTTGGCCAATTAAGGGCTGACAAGTTAAGCATGTTGTTAAGGGCATTGTCCACATGCCTCTTAAACACTGACAGGCTTGGGTATCAACTAACACTCTAGGAAATCTGTTGCAGTGTTTGACCACCCTTTTGGTGAAGAAATGCTTCCTAATGTCCAGTCTAAACCTCCCCTGGTGCAGCTTTGAACCATTCCCATGTGTCCTGTCACTTGATACCAGGGAGAAGAGCTCAGTACCTCCATCTCCACATCCTCTCCTCAGGAAGCTGTAGAGAGCAGTGAGGTTGCCCCTCAGCCTCCTTTTCTCCAAACTAGACAAGCCCAAAGTCCTTAGCTGCTCCCCACAGGACATACCTTCCAGCCCTTGCATCAGCTTTTTTGCTTTCCTCTGGATGCATTCAAGGACCTTCACATCCTTCTTAAGTTGTGGGGCCCAGAACTGCACATAGTACTCAAGGTGAGGCCAGACCAGTGTTGAATACAGCAGGATAATCACCTCATTTGATGGGCTGGTTTGCTGTGTTTCATGCACCCTAGGATGCTGTTTACCTTCCTGGATGCCAGGGCACACTGCTGACTCACACTGAGCTTGATGCCAAGCAGAACCCCCAGATCCCTTTCTGCAGGGCTGCTTTCCAGCCACTCTTCTCCCAGTTCATACTTGTGCCTGGCATTATTCTGTCCTAGGTGCAGAATTGGGCATTTCAACTTGTTAAATTTCACCACATTAATCATTGCCCAATGCTCCAATCTATCAATATCCCTCTGAAAAACCTCCTGTCCCTCAAGAGTTAACAGCACCTCCCAGTTTGGCATCATGAGCAAACTTTCTAGTGGAGCACTACAATCCTGCATCCAAATTGTTTCTAAATATAATGAACAGAACTGGCCCTAGAATTGAGCCCTGAGGAACACTGCTGGTGACTGATCAGCAGCCAGATGTAGCCCCATTCACTACAACTCTTTACACTCTGCCTTTCAGCCAGTTCTTCACCCAGCACACCATGAACTTGCTCATCCTGCAGCTGGACAACTTGTCCAGAAGGATGCTGTGACGGACAATATCAAAAGCCTTACTAAAATCTGGAAAAACTACATCTACTGCCTTCCCTTCATCCACTGAGCAGGTGACCTTATCACAGAAGGATATCAGATTAAACGGGATTTTCCCTTTGTGAACCCATGTTGACTATGCCTGATGACTGCATTATTCTTTAAATGCCTTTCAATTGTCAGTATAATCTTCTCTACAATTTTTCCAGGAGCTGAGGCTAGCCTAACAGGTCTGTAGTTCCCTGGGTCTTCCCTCATGCTGTTTCTGTAGACTGGCAAAACACTGCCTACCTTCCACCCCCTTCCAGGGGCCTCCCCAGACTCACAAGATCTTTGGTAGATGATTGCCAGTGGTCCTGCCATAACATCCACTAGCTCCTTCAGTATGCTGGGATGAATCCCATCAGACCCCATGGACTTGTGAACATTCAGCTGATACAGGTGGTGCCTTACAATTTCAGCATTCAGAAATGGAAAATAACTGTTCCTACACTCGTGGTCCTTTGACTCAGGGGATCAGGCAGCCCAAGGTCTATCAGTATTATTAAAGACTGAGGCAAAAAATAATGAATGCTTCCATTTTTTCTTTATCCCTATTAGTCAGATTACTATCTTCAACAAGTATCGGTCCAATGTTTTGTTTAGATCTCCTCTTGCTATTAACATACTTAAAAACAGCTCTTCTTGTTATCTGGAATGACAACAACTGGCCAGTTTCAACTCTAATTGAGCTTTGGCCTTTAGTGTCTTCTCCCTTCATAAATGAACCACAGCTCTGTACTCTTCCTGTAAAGCCTGACCTCGCTTCCAGAGATCAATGCAATTCCTTTTTCCTCTTGAGCTCCATGAGGAGTTCCCTGTTCAGCCAAGCTGGTCTTCTGCCTCACTTGCTATATCAGCAATACAAAAATTGTATTGCAACAAGTCTGATGAAACTGCAGCAGAAACTGCAGCGGTTTCAGTAAGATACGCATGGCAGGGAAGGTTCAGTAACATAGCCTTCAACACCAAGTGAGTACCTAGGGAACCTTACGCTAAAGCATGTGCTACTTCATTTATATTACTATGGGGTTGCAAACTACCCAGATTAAAGCTTCCTGGGGTACACTTACACATCTCAAACATATCCCCAGGAAAGATTTACATTCTCTGTGGTCTCTTCTGAACCAAGAGCTTCCACCAGAAGTAACTGAATTTTTCTTTTCCAGATCACAGTTCCAGTTGAAAAATGCCAGCTCCACAGAAGGTAATGCAAAGGTAGTTGTCCTGAGTGCCCATAAAATACTTTAATCATTATTTACTGGCTTTAAAAGATGAAGCCCTTTCCCTCCCTCTTGTTGGGATTCTCCTACCTCATCCAAAGGAACTCATCATGAACACTCCAGGAAGGGAAAACAAACACAAAAACAAAAGCCCAGTTATTCAGTGTACTTCTACTTTTAATTTAGCAGGGAAATCTGAAACAAGATTCTGATGCACTTAACCAGCAGGGTAGTAGTATCTGGCACTATGGGTGGAAGATGGGAAGGTGACTGGATTTCCAATGTGTAGCAGTAAAACTTTATGATCCTCAACATTTTTGTTGTCAAGAAATCCATTTCAAACCCAGCTCCAGCATCTAGCTTATTATGTT
>NW_010333467.1:0-54809 GCF_000700745.2 Antrostomus carolinensis | reverse complement strand
CAGCAGGAAACATGTAATCACAGCAAGGTAAATGAGTTCGGCTAGAGGGCTTGCTTAACACTGTGTGGCACTACATGGTGTTACATGGAAACACCCTCAGAAGTAAACTCTGTCTTCCAGGTTGCTTTGAGAATACTCTGATTTAATGAGAAATGAATTCCCAGACCTTTCAAATAGCTTCTGTCTGACTTCTGTGGAAGAGAGTTCCTGAAACATTAAAAAAGTAATAATTTATCATATCATCATTTTCCAGTGAAACATTTTTAACAACTATTGGTGGATTCTAACATAGCATCTCCCACTCACTTCCATGAGTTGCAGCATGTTCTGAGATTGTGTACTCAAACATCAGAGGACTGCTGGAATGCATAAGAAAACGGGACTCCTGGTAAGTTACAGTTATAATATTAAAGAAAGTCCATTGCTTCAAATGAAAATCTGCAAGTCACTCATCTACACTGGGCATTACCTCATGAACCGCACTGTTTATGTTCAAAATACTTTGTTCTTCGAAAAGAAGAAAGAAGTGTAACATGAAAGTCATATGTAGACAACATCTATAACAAAGGATTAAATAAATCACTAGCATATTAACCCCACCATTTTGTCTGAAAGCCATTAGGTGTGTAGGCAAAACACATTCAAATAACTTGTCTAGTTGGCCTATTAAGCAAGCTAGGAGCATTGTCCATCAGTGATTCGGAATCAGATATTCTGATGCTGATTAATCTTTTACTTCCTTTTGCAAGAATGCTGGATGCTCAGTACTTGTAATAAATCCAGCATTTGTGCCAGGTACTGGAATCCCTAAGTCAAGTCAGAAGATACAAAAGTGACTGTAAGATACCTGTAAGTTATCACAACAAGCAATACATCAGACGTAGCTGGTAGCATTATTTTGGTTGTTCAACAAATCTGTTAAGCACTCTACTCACTAAGTCGTTAGGTATGTTTTCCAAGTAGCTAACCCCTTTAGTGCTTGCACTGTAGCCATGGCAGCACAAAGCCAGCTGGGTCTGTACTCAGGTGGTTTGCTCAGGCTGACCTCCATGTTGCTCTGCATTAGCAGCAATTGATAGTAGCTTACACAGTTAATTGGAAACTGGCTTGAATGTGTCAACACAAGCTGGAGCTGCTTGCAAAAGAGGCATGTCCTTAATGCCTGCAGCTATTACCTGGATGTGCAATAAAATGCTAAACATGTTAGCGTTCCAGGTTTAGAAAATTCTATGAAAAAATGTAACTTGAACACAGTGAACAACATGCAGATCCCACCTCTGGACAGCATTCAAATTAATTTAAAAATGCAGCTATTTAAAGTAATCAGAGTGAAACAGCATTGAATAAGAAAGATATTTAATTCTCTTCTATACAAACGTAAACAGAAGAAAAGCATCCCTGCTAACACAGAACCCAAATACAATGCAGTCCTAAAGTATACTTAACGATAAAATATTTGTCATAATGGAAAGTCAAAGTACTATAACTTTACATGGCAAGGTATTGCAATTGGCTTTAATACAGACTTGCCAACTGATTAAGTTTACCTGTCTTTTTAAAAAGGATCACAACTCTTCTACACATAATTAAACAACAATGTACATTTTTCACACAACTACTTCACATACTATAATATTAAATACTCCTTGGTTTGGTTTATGGGATAGCTGCTAGCTATGCATGTCTGCTAACTAGTTATCAAAAGGCCATTTTAAACAACAATTAATATATGCACTGTAGACATTTTCTGCAGACACTGCATAGACACTGCTAAACATTAAGCAACACAAGATATTGAGGATACAAATAACCACAGTAGGTCATTAGAATATGTAGATATAGCCATGAAAATTATGTATTATCACCTCAAATAACATGAACAGAATCCTTATCCTGGCTTTGACCAGCACTATATTAAACACAGAAGTCTTCATTGCTGAAAACGTCCTTTCAATACATCGAATGGCAGCTTGTGAAGATTTGATTTATAATTGATTTTGAGCTATTCTAAAATGAATGAAAGGCTGATGCCAGTGACTCATTGCCAATGCAGTGACATCCCTTCAGTGATATCAAACCAACCATTGCACTGAAGAAAAGTGATGTTACTGTCCTTTAGAAATCAACTGGAACTGTGAACACTGTAAAAAGATTTTACACAACTGAAAACAGTGTTTTGTAACAAAATACATGGACATGAACAGAAATTATATCCAAGAAATTATAAATAGAGCAGACTCTTGAAAATATTTGCATTTCCTTTCAGTAATCTGTAAAATTCTAATTGCATCACTGTCAGTGAGAAGACTCACAGTAACAGTATATAAACTAAGACAATGCACTCAAATACCCCCAAAATTCTGTTTTGCTTTGAAGTTCACATACTTCTCTGTATTTTGTTTGGATTTTTTTTTACTCATCTGAGTTTTCTCAACTCTCACCCACTCATTCCTCAGACTACTCCATATACAACCTAACTCACTGTTTCAGAGCTCTGACCCTGCATTCTCTTCCCTTCATTGCTATGTGTATGACAGTTGTTCTCAATTGGTAAACTGGCATCCATACGTACACATCTATGTGTCCATATATATATATTTACACATATATAAATTCTTCAACTTGTAAACCCACCTCACCCTTTAATACAGCCAACACTTCTGTTGTTCTTGGTTCTTCTCTTCTTCCCTTCTAGGATACATCCTAGTCCCTCATGGGGGACTTCAATCACCCTGATATTTGTTGGAAAAGCAACACGGTCAGGCACATACAGTCCAAGAGGCTCCTGCAATGCGCAGACGATAACTTTCTGACACAGGTGGTAGAAGAGCCAACAAGGAGAGGTGTGCTTCTGGACCTTGTTCTTACTAACAAGGAAGGGCTGGTTGGGGATGTGAAAGTTGGAGGCAGCCTGGGTTGCAGTGACCATGAGATGGGGAGTTCAGGATCTTGTGTGGAAAATGCAAGCTAATAAGTACGCTTGCAAGCCTGGACTTCAGGAGAGCCAACTTTGATCTCTTCAAGGATCTACTTGGGGGTATCCCATGGGCTACAGCGTTGGTAGGTAAAGGGGGCCCAAGAGACGTGGCTAACATTCAAGTATCACTTCCTCCAAGCTCAAGACCAGTGCATCCCTAAGAGAAAGAAATCAGGCGAGAGTGGCAGGAAAGCCACTTGGATGAGCAAGGAGCTCATGGAAAAACTCAAATGGAAGAGGAAGGTCTATGAAATGTGGAAAAGGGTCTAGCCACTTGGGAGGAGTATAGTGTATATATAGACTCCAGTCTTTAAAAAGGCATCTCCCATATGAGGAAAGACTGAGAGAGCTCTGACTCTTCAGCCTGGAGAAGACTGAGAGGGGATCTTATCAATGTCTATAAATGCCCAAAGTGTGGGGGCCAAATGGATGGGGCCGGGCTCTCATCAGTGGTGCCCAGTGACAGGACAAGGGGCAATGGGCAAAAACTGAAACACCGAAAGTTCCACACAAACTTAATGAAAATCTTTACTGTAAGGGTGATGGAGCACTGGAATAAGCTGCCCAGAGACACTGTGGACTCTCCATCTCTGGAGATGTTCAAAACCCGCCTGGACGCTTTCCTGTGCAACCTGCTGTAGGGAACCTGCTTTGGCAGGGTGGTTGGACTAGATGATCTCCTGAGGTCCCTTCCAACCCCTACGGTTCTGTGATTCTGTGATACACTTCAACTGTCAGAGAGATGGCTTCACTTCTGCAGTCTCACACACTCAACCTGCATTCCGTCCTATAAAGATCTCAGAACAAGCAATAGTTTTGAGTTTTAATGTAAAGTACCAGAATACTCTGTGGGAACACCCCAACGCTAAAATGCTGACAGGCCACAACAAACTGGATGGGACATGAGCATAGATAGGACTATGGAATGAGAGTAGGACAGGTATAGGCCAGAGAAAGAAATCAAGATCTAGGAGGTGAGCCAAAAATCAAATTTGACATGCAGGAAGAAAAGCTCTAGAAGACTGTTGATGTTTATTTGCATTACCACAGGACCTTAGAGCACTAAACAAGATGTGTTTAGTGCTCCCTGATTCCCTGAGTGGGGGGGAAGGGGGCGGGGGGAGGTAGGGAGGCTGCGAGTGGCTGTGTCTTGTTTGGCTGCCAGCTAAGTTAAACTATCACAGTAACTCATATTTGATGCTACAATATGATGATAGAAGAGTTTCCCTTTCTGTACTAAAATAAAAAAGTCAAAGCAGATGGTTTGAAAAAGCATCTTTGCAACTCCATTCCAAATGCAATGAAGTGGCTTGCAGATACCTGTGGAGCATAAATCTGCAAGAATTTGTCATAAATTATGTTCTAAATCTGCTATTTTCTAAATTTCCTGTTTCCTAAAAGGAAGCCAAAACTGAAGATGCTGTCAATGTGACATTAAGCAAGATCAGAAAAATGGTGCTACTGTCCACACTGATCAAAAATGTCATTAAAAAAAAAAACCTCATCCAAATGATAAATCGGATTCGGAATGTCTTTACTGGTGAGTTGGCCTTCGCTGGCAGTCAGACATCCATCCAGCTGCTCTCTCACTTCCCTTTCTCAATAGGAGGTGGAGAAAATGAGATGAAAAATCTTGTGGGTCAAGATAAAGAGACAGGGATATCATTCACCAATTACTGTCATGGGCAACCCAGACTTGACTTGGAGAAAATTAATTTGATTTATTGCCAATTCAAAATAGAGTAGGGTGGTGAGAAACAAAGACAAAACTAAAAAATCCTTCCCCCTGCTCCATTCCTTTTTCCCAGGTTCAATTTCATTCCTTCACTCCTAACTCTTCTACCTCCTCTCCTGCCAAGTGGCACAAGGGGATGAAGAATGGGGGTTGTGGTCAGTCTGTAACACTTCATCTCTCCTGTTCCTGTTACTTTTCCCCTGCTCCAGTGTGGGGTCCTTCCCAGAGGAGACTGTCCTTCATGATCTACTCCAATGTGGGTCCTCCCGATGGGCTGCAGTTCTTCAGGAACTGCTCCAATGTGGGTTCTTACCACAGGGTACAGTCCTTGAGGAATGTACTGCTCCAGTGTGGTCACCACCCAGGGCACAGATTCTGCCAGAAACCTTGCTCCTGCGTGGGCTCCTTTCCATGGGTCACAGCTCCTACCAGGAGCCTGAACCAGTGCGGGCTTTCCATGGGCTGCAGCTTCCTTCAGGGCATGTCTACTTGCTGTGGTATGGGGTTCTCCACAGGCTGCAGCGTGGATATCTGCTCCAGCATGGCACTTCACAGACTGCAGAGGTACAGCCTACTCTACTATGGTCTTCTCCACAGGCTGCAGGGAATCTCTGCTCTGGTGCCTAGAGCACCTCCTTCTCCTTCTTTCTCTGACCTTGGTGTCTGCAGGGCTGTTTCTCTCACATCCTCTCTCTCACTGCTGCTGCCCAGCATTTTTTACCCTTTCTTAAACATGCTATCTCAGAGGTGCCACCAGCATCACTAAGGAGCTCAGCTGTGCCCTGTGGTGGGTCTACTGGAGCCAGCTAGATGATGCATCCAACACGGGCAGCCTTTGATTTCTTCTCAGAGAGGTGGCTCCTGCAGCACCTCCTGCCCCACTGCCAACACCTTGCTAATAGAGTAATCTACTGTTCGGGTATATTTTTCTGAAGACACTTTTATTAGACTACAGCTAAAGGGTTTACAGTTAGCTATAACTGTAAACATTTATTATATAAACACATTAATATCAAAGTGCTGTAACTGTTCTATAGGACAATGCCAAATGGCATTAATAATGCCTAAGTGTTTCTATATAGTTTTGAACACTGTTATAAACATACATTCTTGGAACAGAAAGACAAGAAGAAAGACAGAGGCTGAGAAAAAGGAAGAGCCACTCTTCCTACAGCATTTACTCCATCTAACTCACAGGACACCAAAATAGAACAGCAGTTGATTAACCACTCTCATTTTATTCATACAAATATATACAGAAATATATACATGTCATTGCTTTTTGGGTCTGTTTAATGCAATTTCAGATTAGTACTGACTCGTTAAAGGTCATGCTTATATTTATCAAGAAAATCACAGTGCTAGCATCCTACTTCCGTCACCAGCAACAACTTCATGTTTTTCTACTACAGTAACAATCTAACAAGGATTAAAGCCCACTGTAAGAAACACTTTTAAAAACTTCTTATTATTATCCCTGATACAACTTAACCCATTTTCATCTAAAACTAGATCTCACAAAGAACTATTAATGCTCACTAACATGTAAATATATAGCATGTACATTAATGTGTGCACACATATGCATGAATGTTATATGACATTTCTTTTGTTCCACTGAAATAACATATCAAGCCAAAATATTTATCTGTCTGAAGTACAGCTATGCTCTCAATAGTCTCATGTGGATTAAAATAAATCAAATGCCATAACTAGTGTGCTTCCCCCTGACTGCCACCAAATTATACAAAGTATTGTATATTGACATCAGCTCGCTCACTCGAGCATATTGCCTGAAATTAGGCATTATTTTTTTTCTAGTGACAAGGGATTACTGAACTGAGAGTTCTTTTTTCAGTCTAGTATTACAACATTGTTGCGTAAAGCATTTTGCTTCCAAGCCAAGAATTCCCCACAAACCATTAATCTAAGATGTTCTATTCATTATCATCTGAAGTTATTTATTCTAAAATATGTAGCTCAGAAACTGCTGACAAACTACTTGAAGTATTTTTTAAGTGTATCCCATAACTCTCTGGCTAAGGCTAACTGAAAACTAATTAAAATCATTGAGATGATGATTTGAACAAGAACACGAAAAAACTGCCTAGATGAAATTATGAGGAAAAATTAGATACCACTTGACCGAACTGTGCTTTTAAACACACTCCTTCTCGTTTGCAAAAAATGAGCATTTCTTTCCCTCTCAAAGGGGTGTCTGTCCTTTTAAGACACCAATGTCCACAACTCTTCTCAGACTAACTCATTTATCTTCTCTCCCAAGACTCCCAAAGCATATTTCACTTCCTTTATGGGCAGAAATAAAACTCCCTAAACTCTAAACATAATTTGTTTCCAAATTTAACATCTTTTTACTTGATCATAATTTTATTTTTCTGATAAAAAGGCAGGAAGACAAATAAGAAACAAGTCATATGACATCTGATAAATAAAATTACATAGATATCATTTTCCCTTCATAAAAATACCAATCTCTATTTAGTCTGGACCCTTGTCTCTGGGAAAACAAAACAAAACAAATCTTCAAGTCTATGGTCATTACAGAAAAGAACACAGATTTGAACCTTTTGTATTTGCCAATACGACTGAACATTTACTGACAATCACTTCCACAAAATCCAAGTGGGAAGAGTAATGAATGAAATTTGGAATAGAAAGAGAATTTCCAGTGGCGTGATTGAGAAAAAGAATGTATAGCTTGTACTGCAAGCCAAGATGACTGATAAACTATGTGTGTTAGCTCCAACTTGAGAAACAGTATTAGCACTAATGATACAGTCCAGAAAACTTTTACCAGTGTTTGTCAAGACCACTGGAAAAGAGCCAGTTTAAAAAGGAATCTGCAAGAGCCTCCTTTATCTGGGATGATGAACTCAACCCAGCTTGACAATCCAAGCACCAGGACTCAGGCAAGCTGAACATTTGTCTTGAAGTTGAAAGTCCTATCTTTGCCAGAGGAAACCAAGTGGTGAAAGAAAAGGCACTTTAGTTCAAACATCAACCTCAGATATGATGTTGTCCATGATACATGGAAACACTGATAAACCTACAGTGAAGACCACTGGAAGCATTTTTACAAGTAAATGATATGCAGGGCTGATTAGTGAATAATATAGTTTAAAATATTTATTAGTGCAGTAGTAATGAGTGCATATGTTCAGGTTTTGTTCATAAGGTTACTTCTGAAAGTTCACACTGTTCACCTGCTAATTACCTTACCCAAAAATAAGGGAGGAACATTTTCTTGGGAAGGATGATCATTAAAGGGATTTTACACAAACACCAAAGTATATTACGGGTTTTTTAAAGAACAAATTGAAATGGATGTGTGTGAAACACCAGCACATCCACCTGCAATGTTTTTAAGCGTTCTGGATATATTTATACTAAATTATGAGGCTAATGCAGAGTAAGTCCCATGATGCTACAACCAGTGACTTTACAAAGTTGTCTTTTTGTTTTGGCCTCTTTTACATGACAATAGTCACAGGAAGCTCAGTCTTTAAAAGCCAACGAAGATGCTGAGCTGGGCTGCAGGCAATCATCCCCCAGGAGATGGAGACCAGTACATTGGGGAAACTCTTAACATGCTTAAACAAACACATGAAAAAAGAATAATTGATACATTTTAGGCTAGTGGATATTTTAAAACCAGTGGTCAGATTTTACACATTTGTGTGGGTGAAATGGTAAAGGAATGACTGTATTACCAAAGTAAGTTTATAATTCAATAGAATGAAAGAGTCGTTGCTATGGAATTAGGTCTACTGCATGCAGTGCACAAAGTACGCTAAATAATAGTATCACAACTGTCTTTTAAGCACAAAGAGCATAATATCATTGAGGCCCTTTGTTTTGGGATACTTCTCATCTCCTTTTTCTCTCACCTCTTTTTCACTCTCCATTCCTTTTGAGAACAGATTTTGATTAATATCTCTTTCAATGAAAATGCCTAAGGCAATCTTTATCTCTTACTATTCACTCTTCCAGTCTTCCTGAGCAGTCCTGTCTGCTTATTTCTAGTTCTATTTCATATTCATTTTCATGTCATCATTCTGTTTTCTTTCTGCCCTCGCTGATGACACCAGTTTCTATTTCTACTTTCTAACCTTTACGTTCCCCACACAACAAAAGAAAACCCCTGATTTGCAAAACAGCCCTCACAAAAATCACTTGGAAGATCTGAGTATTGCAATTAACAGATTTAGATGAAGTAGCATTCTAACAGTACTATCAGGAAATGCTGAATAAACACATAAACTAATCTCAAAGAGAAATAAAGCAAAATAAAAGACCAACCAGATGGTATCCCTTGACCTGAGGAGGGCTTTATTGGTGCGTTCACCTGATCCCAGTTCAGATCATCATCCTCTGACTGACTGTAGCCACAGGAACTAAGAGGCTCATCGAAAGTACAGCATCCTGTAAAATAAACACAAAGATAAAAATTAAACAAGGCATGCAGATAACAGATTATGAATCTCTAATCCTAACAACTGCAACATGGTTCAATGCAGGCTGTGTAATTTTTAGATGTCTTTTAATACAAATGATTAATATTAATATATTAATATATTAATCATCACTTTCTTAGAGGGCATAAAACCTTTTTTTAATAAAAACAAAATCCCAAGTGTAAAAGAGCAGAATAGAACTGCAGACAAAATTTCTCCTATGACACAATCATCAGGTATCAAAAACAAACCAGCAAAATAAAAAACCAGTAAAACCCAGAACACCAAAAGACTGAATGATTAGCATTCTTCAGGAAAAACAAACTATTCTGTGCCTGAGAAAGTACTTTTTAGAAGAAATCTCTAAGTGTAAGAACATCAGCTCCCATTCCTGTATCTTGGTTTCCAAGTAAGGGAAGGCCTAGATGCTCCCATTTGTGCTGCACTGCAAACAGGGTGTTTGTGGGATCAGCACGTCCGGTACAATACAGCATATCTATCTCAAAAAGCCAATATATGTGCAGCCTCAAACTCTCTGAAAGAAAACAGCATTATTTCCTCTCTTTTTCCCATTCTCTTCTAAGTAGTTTAGAAAAGAATAACATCTTATAAAAGCTCACACTATCCCAAACTGGGTCAGGAAAAATTCTAATGTCACAAATTTAGAAGAATGGAATCTAACATTACTGACAATAAAAAAATGGAAAAGCTTTGCTTTTTCCCCTTGGTACAGAAGAACCTTTTCCCGCTTCTTTACCATTCTCTTCTAAGAGGAGACTAATACAGAGTTATAAAATTCTGTTTTCTTTGCTGTTTGATGTTTCACTCCCGTAAAGAATGACAACTTTCCTATTCAGGAAAACAAACACAACCCTAGTCATGGATATTTCCATTCATATGAAAGTAAATTCTGCAGCTGTTCAAACAAAACAAAACTTCAGGGCTATTCATCATCTTTGCTATCTGTCCATAGGCACAGCAGGCTTAGCCTTGCCAAACTGTATTAAAATAGGAAATAGACAAAATCTAGCTTTATATAAGACTTCAAAAATCTAAATTTTCCTAGAACATTATAAACGGCATTGCAGAATACCTTATCAAAAAGTAGGATAATAGAAGACAATATTTCATCATACCTGACAAGCTTCACTTAACTTTAGTCCAGCCCTCCTAATAATAGCTAGTCCCAGTTTATATTTGAGATTCATGACAAGTACTCTGCAAGCATATAGACTTCAAAATAAATTAATTTTATATGCAATCACCAAGTAATTTCATTTTTTGTTCTTTTACAGTGCCATTGGTCTTTACAGACATATCTTGTTTGTCCTGCCTTTGGACACAGCTCATCCTATACTATTCTCTGTTCTAAAACATCTTTCTATAGGAAGTCTTCATTAGCTCTAGGTATATAATGGAAATTGGGATCTCCAAACATTGTATCTTCCAGTACAATTTTAAGTGCACAAGATTCAATCAGATACTCTAGTGGGAACAGAAAACTCATTAAAGAACTTGCAACTCTAAACTCTAATATTTCACCCCAATGACAAAAACAGATATAAAATCTGTCTTCTAAAATTAAACAAATTCAGAAATACAAGATATTTTTATAAAGTATATAAAATAAAATCTGCAACATTTCCAGCAGGAAGGCTTAGAAAATTAGGCAGCCATTTACACATTCGTTCTAGTACGTGCATAAGTATTATTCCAACTTTCATAAAACACATCACAAGCTAAGTTTCTGACACAAGGTAGTTTCCTTGCAAAGGTACTGCAGTGATACTAGGACATAAATTAAATATCAAGTTATGCAGTGTGCAACAAAGTCAAGCTTGGCAAAAAATATACGCTGAAATAAAACATGGCATAAATCAGGGTTTACAATTCAAACACAGCACTAATACATGCACGGAATAGCTCCCATTTCTCATTACATCATACAAGTCTCTAGCGATAAGAAGACAAAGAAAAGTTTAAGGTTTTTTTCTTACTTAAACTCAGAAGTACAGCCAAGCACTGCAAAATGTCCAGTACTGGAAAAAAGGCAAGAGTTTGTGATTCCAGATGGTTAGTAAAGGCTTCTCCCTTTCTCACTAGTTAGGAAGATGTCAAAAACGTGGATAAATTGAATGACAGTTCTACTTGTCTAGACCATTTGTCTGTCAACACAAGAGCATTTCTCACTGCTTGTTTTTCTTCATTTCTCTTGTGAGCCTATAGCTAAATCACTATGTCAGGATTTTTTTTTTTCTTTTATCTTTGCCATTTACAGCCTACAAACCTTTGTGAATTTACCATCTTATAACTTCCTCAACATGGGTATCTAATCTTCACATCTGCTACAAAAAGAGTTTAAAAGGAACTTTTGAACTCCTTCCTTTCCTAAGTCACTTCCACCCACAACTAATAACCAAACTGTAGCCAGTATTAGTAGGAGTAATCAAATTGTACAGCCAGCCATCCAGAGAACTGACCACTGTACATAAGACCTTTAACAGCACAGATGCCAAGCCACGTTTCTTTCCACAGCCAGTCACTAAGGGTAAGATGAATACTACTGAAGACTTTGCACAGCCATGACTTTTTGGAAAGTCTTTTGTAGACTAAAATAGCGTACACAGCATATATAGGTGTTGGAAGTATAGGCAAGTTTATAGACTGCACTAAGAATAACACAGAAAATCTTGGGGGGGGGAAGCTTAGCCAAATTAGCCACATAACAATTACTGTAAATCAAGAGTCATCGACAATCCTAATGGCTTATGCCTGCTCCCCAAAATTCTGACCCTCACATCTGACTGTATTACAAATAAGATGAAGTTCTTCAGAAACAGGTCATGACATTTCACAAAATCCTACATTTGCATCTACTCAAGCCCTCCTGCCTTCTTCTGCAGTGCTTTGCCTACTTTCTAGTCACAATGGTCTTACTGTATAAGGTTCCTACTTAATAAAAAGTTATCCATATATGATTATCAAAAAGAGCTAGTAAAATCTGAAGAATTATCAGTGGTTTTTAATGTCTCTTCTCATTGCACTGTTTTGAAACATGACCCACTGCCAAGATAGACAGTTGTTTATAATCAGCTAGCACACTTCAGAAATTTCGACCATTTGCACTATTAGAATTTATAACAACAATCAAAACATATATTGTCTGCTATATAGTTTAATCAACCAAACAATTTCCCTGCCTGTTATACAGGCATTACAGTTCAGATAGCCAAACTGTATTTTAAAGGATGAATTCTGTGCTGACTGAAATATAAGTAAAACAGGAGATACATATCCCATTAAGATTCTTTGGCTTATGCTACATTTTATAGATATTTTTGGATTCCTAAGAGGAATTGAATTGACAAATGCACAAGATGCAACATAGTCTATTACAGCCTATGGTTCTTTCAACTGCAATTACCCATTTAACCATCATGAATCCAGTTCAATATAACTATGCCATTGTCCAAATGTAGCCCTTTTTGCACATTTCTATTTTTATTTGGTTAAATTACTTTAGATCTTGAAAAATTTATGAGCTTAAACAAGAAATATAATTTAAGATTAAAGCAACCAATTAAAGTAAATGGGATAAAGAATACACTGTATTTTTCCTAATGTGACTAAAGTTTTATTCAAAGTATTCTCTGTGATATAGACCATAATAACATTGTCTGTTATGAATTATTTTCCAAGAATACCTTATCAAAAAGTAGGATAATAGAGTCTAAATCAGTTACATGACAAAAACTAACACAGAAGAAAGTTCCAAGTTACACTGAACTCTGCTTTATTTCTGTTGGTCTTATATACTGCAAAGATCTCAGATCAATATGTACTTTCCATAAAAAATTTGCTGCCAAAAGTACAAGTGCTAAAACTTCTGATGCTTAGAAGTACCAATGCCAGCACTGGCAGGGAACATATGTGCATACTAGAACTGATACAAGGGCCCTGCTTTGGGATCAGATACATTTTTTATTTAAAGCAAAACCCTGGTTTCTAGTCTGCCATAGTACCATGAATTCTGTTGCAGAGTAGGCAAACCTGGAAGATGAGTTTACCAAATCCCACATTTTATTAGTATTCCTCTTTACTTAATTTTAAAAGTATTCTAAAATCTGTTGTCTCTGTATTTTCAGTTTCATACCAGGAATGTGTTTATGTTGATTAACTCCAAGTACAACGTAGCTATTCTCTGAAACAGAAATAAAAGGTTTTGATATCTGATCCAAAAACTGGTTGTCTAGATCATGTGTTGTATCAGGGGCCTTTGATAATGCAGTGAAAGATTAGGCAAAGGATCTCTGCCCAAACCAAGAATATACTATTCCTCAGGCAGCTGCATTCCTTCCTGTCCTTGTGAACATCCCAGCATCTAACAGCAATGGACCAAGCACAACACCTGGACAACACACCAAGGCAAATGAAAAGTGAAATAACTGAAAACTGTGACAAACTGCAAGTATTAACCTTGACTAGACTGTGAATGAGTCAGCTTTCAACCCCAAGGGTTACTGCTCAGGACGATGAGGCAGAATTACCGTGCTGCCTTGTCCTTCCTTCTACATTTTTAAAGTTTTAGATTTCAGGGCAGTCATCCTATATAGACACTCTCATGACAATTATAAAATGATCTGCGAAACACAGCCTTAGGAAAATGGGATCCTGAGCCCCTAAACTGACAAACCATCAAATCAGAGAATAAACAACTACTCCTTTGTGGGCAAGTAAGAAGTCATAAAGTGGAAAATAAAAAGTCATTCTCAATTATAAACTGGCTAACAGAGAAAGAAAAATCAATGGATGATTTTTAATGTAAAATATTAAAATACTATTTCTAAACCTGTACAAGAAGTCTGGTCCTGCCATACAATTTTTATTAAAGATAGGTTGATGATAAAAATTGTCTAATACAAAACTGTTCACCACTCTGAAATCAATAAATGGTTGTGTCAATAAAGCTTCAAGCAAAATAACTACAGCTACATAAATGGATGCTTCAAAGCACATATTAGAAACCGGACACAATGGCCTGCCTGGATTCTGCTTTGTGTGTAGATTCTCAGCAAAAAAAGACTCTATCTGCCCTTTCAAAGGTGTTACAGCATTACATGTTAAAAGGACTTTCCAGACATGCTAGCTCAGAGATAGCTAGCAAAATAAACTTTTATTTTTCCATGTGCCTCCAAGCTGCTGTGACACACACACACACCAAAAATTCTTATCCAGGCTTTACAAGTGAGCTTGCAACAGTGGGTAGCCTGTTTTAAAATGGAACATTTATTTTCTCTCAAAATATACCAAGTTTTTGATTTATACTTGAGACAAGTGTTCAGAGCTGTAAAATAATACTGCAAAATAATCTAGATTACTGGTCAGAGAGTCTGAAAAAACATGTGCTGCATAAAGTTGATCTAATTTAAAACAGTATCTACATTTTGTCAAGTCTGCATATGCACGGGAGTGAGGGAGAAGAGCAAGCAGAAACAGATTTTACAATTAAAGAACTTCTTTGATTGCAGCAGTGCTCAGAAAGGGTTTTGAAAAAGGTAGAGGATGGAAGAACTCTCTGGAAAAATCTCATGAGCCACAGTGAAGATGATGAGGTAAAAGGATGTATTTTGCAACTAAGAAAGGCCAGATATTAATTCTGGCTGTATTAGAGAATAGCAGATGGAAAATGATACAAAACTGTGCTAAGATACGTGGAAAAGGTGGTATGAGAATGCTATACAGTTCTGAATTCCCAGATCCAATTCCAGCAGTATCGCAGGTGATGACAGTATACAGAAAAAAATCGTTTTGGATAAACATTGAAAGCTGTTATTTATGAGACTTCAAAAGCTCACTGCACGTTCATAAAACATTTACAATCATTCTCTCTATTCTCCCTCCATTTACCTGACAGAAACTGAATCAACACAAATGTCTCCAAAAACGTTACAGCTTTGGTGACACGGGACACTGTAGCAAAGTTGCATTTTATAGAAGACATACCTGTCAGTTCTAGTTTTCCCTGGAAACCTGCCCATATTTAAGCAAACAAAATGTTTTGTAAAAAATTACACTTGCCTAATAGAGACTGAGAATAATTCAAAATTTTAGTTCCTGGGCTCCAGTGAAAAGCCCTGGAAAAAAAGGAACAGTTTCCTCTCAAAACATGCACTTAAACTCCTTTTAGATATCAAGACATAGGAACAGACACCTCTCACCAAGGATAAAGGACAAGACATTGAATAAGGGCTCCTAAAAAAAATACCACCCTCCTTCTGTAGGCAAACAAAATCCATACATTTCTGTCATTTTTATATCAGCAAATATTTATGAGGCCTGTGGGAAAATGGGTGCACATTAACATTCTGTGAGCAAACATTTCTGGCATTTTTTAATGCCAGGGTGTTTGATTTTGCAATATCAGTGATAGCTTTTCTTAATGTATGGCATGGATTACATGGGCAAATGCACATGTATGCTTACATACATTAATTATATCTCTGCTGTAGTTGTCATTAATTAAAACACATCTACCAAAAGAAATATTCAAGTGTTCAATCCAATACAGAAAGTACAGGATTATGTAGAAATATATTTAGAAAACTCTATTCTGAAAAGTATTATTAAAAGAAGCATATTTGCAAAAGTCTTTTGGATTTTATGCTTTAGTAATAGGGAAGGATATCGTAGGTGTTAAAACTACTAGCTGGTGTTTCAGTCCAACACAAGTTAATACTAAAAGAGACATTTCTTGTACAAAGAGCTGCTAAAGATAAATTGCAGTGGTTGGGAGGATGGGTTGGTGCTTTGTGTGTTTTTCTGGGTTTTTGTCTAGTTTTCATTTCTTTTTGTATACATACCATTGTACCTTTTAAATTATTTTAAAACAATAATTATCTTATACTATAATTCTAAATATAACAATGAAAAATAAAATAAATTTAATTACTTTAATGCTTAAATCAAATTCCAGATCAGGGAATTCACTTTATAAATACAATAAATATGGCTATGATAACTTTTTTGAAAGAAAGCCTTATAAGAAAAAAAAAAATCCATATAACAAGTACTTTGGAATGACTTTTCAAGAACAACTGAAAGTCCAATTTGTAACATATATTTAACCTACATATGTATATAGCTTATTAAAAAGATCACACGGGGCATATGAGTTGCAAAAGAGATGGGTGATGTACATGTGTTTTGGAGTTGACTCAACCTGACAAAATTCTGGACTGTGGTCAAAACCACTGCAAAAATGAATAAATAAAAGGCAGCTTTCCCATATGTTTTGTATCTCGTTAATCACAAATACTGACAAAACTATGCTACAAAATGCAGCAGTCTCCTGTATAAACTGCCTGAAACGTTTCAACATAAAGCTTTGACCTACAAATAACTAACAAAAGGAACCTTCTTTTCACATACTTAAAATAGAATTAAAAATTCAAAAGAGCTTCTGGCAGTGGAATAAGCCTCCTGAGAAAAACAAAAATGCAACTGAACACCTCTTTCATACAGTTTATATCATGGGATTCACTTAATTTATTTTTATAGCTACCACCCAGGAGTGCACAAAGTCCCTTTATTAAATGTGTAAAAGCATTCAATCATCTTGGTTGGCAAAGAAACCAGATGCCACAGAACAGAGATGTGGGAGGGGTATTTTTTTCCCCATTTACTTGAAATGGAGACTAGTAAGGACATACTGGGAGGGCTGGAAACAGATGTACATACTGCAGTAATATATACAGAAGGTAACAATTGGGTATACTTCCTTTTGACAAGTTGACATGCAGTACCTCTTAAAGGACTTGAAATGACACCTCTGTTTTGAAAAACTACAGTAAAACACATGACAATGTTTCTGTACTCTTTCCTGGGGAAGAAGAGAAATAGGGTAGTTTTCAGTTTGCCAGTTCCAACGCTAAAGCAGTAGTCTGCAGCACTTCACCCTTCTGTCAGCCAAGGGACAAAATACATACCATAGGTATCTCTTTTCCACTCAGCATCTATTTGTGATTTCACATGTTAGTAACGGAAGCTGCTTCTATTAATTTCATTATTAATGCCTCTATCCTTTCCTCACTTGGCTTTTATTGCAATTTTACCTTCTCCTCTCAGTTCACCGAGGAGAGCTATCACCATGAAAATATGCCCAAGCATGTGCTTTTGGAATTAAAAATAAAACCTCTAAACACAGTAAGAAATTACTCATTTGATTTCTTTTTTTTTCCTATAGACCTACCAAGGCCTAGATGCAAAACCCTGAACTGTTTCCACAGGTAAAGTGTTGCCCTGACAAAGGGTAAACTCAAGAATCACTCACCATTAATCTCTCAATATGGTATTTACGAGGGATGTAAGCAGTTGTGCTCATCTGCTGAAGATAGGCAAATTTCAACACAAGGAAAGAAGACAGCTGTCCGCTTTCAGTAGCTTCATATATTGACTCCACTTTTTAATTGATTACCCCAAAACCTGCTTACTCTTTTTCACTTCACCTCACCTGAGTACCCCTGAATCTTCATATATCATTAAAATACAGCATGGTAGTGCTGCCCCAGAAAGATTTGTCCAGGGGAGGGGAGAGAAGAGCAGGGGAGGGCATTCAGGAAACAATACAAAACTGTGCAAGTGGGAAACAATATAAAACTGCACAGGTAATATTCAAGAAAGAAATTTTACACTGGAAAATCTGAGATTAAATAAAATGCAGTTCAGAAGGAAGGAAAAAAACAGGGCAGGGATATTCAGTCAGTCTTTTTTTTTTCACCAGCTAGGAGGAAGGGATTGAAATGCATGCCTCGCAGCCAAAATCCATCATAATAAAGGGTTTGCTCACCTTGATACTTTATTTAAAACACAGTGTAACCTAAGAAACATACAATCATCAAGACTGTGATTATGAGACTACACCAGACCATTTCTCTAACATCCATTCAGGAAACATTGCATTAGATTTTCAGTTTGTCATGAGGACAAACCTTTTCATGCTACATCCACTCTCGGGCTCTGGGGAAATACAGCCTAATAAAAGACACTCAAACCACCTTCCCCACCACCAGTACTGCCAGCCGTTCAACTCACAAAGCCATTAAGTTCCACATCCCAGTGTACTTGGATTTTTCACTAAGGTACTTAGCAATTTTGGAAAATAGCACTTTCTTCTTTAAATTACTAAAAGCCAGTATCATCATTCTTAGTTATCAACTGCGCTATTCAATTATCCCCCCAAAAGTTTTTCCCCACGTTGTAATGGATGTGCATGAATGAATGGATGTGAATAAAGGTAAGACTAAGCAACACAGTAAGCAGCTGCTGTGCTTTTGTCTACAGTTGTGCCAAGTGTCATACAAGTTTTCACAAAACAAATCAGCTTTCCACTGCATTTCATGCTATGAGACTATGAGAAATAGACTATGTTGCTTCAACACATTTAGCACATAAATTTACAATTCAGATTGAGCTAAAAAACACTTGCTATGACTGAAAAAAAAAAAAAAAAGTGTATTTCATAGGTCAAAGTCGCTTTGTGCATTCCTTGCCTTACAGCATTAGGTAAATGGACAAACATTGACAAACAACCCTAATGCTGTCATAGAATAATAAAAACCTGTGATATTTTAAATTACTTTACTGTATCACTACTATAACTGTATCTGTTAAGAGCACAGATTATATCAGAATAAGAAACAAGGAAGAAGCTAAATTCTGATTTTAAAGCTCAGCATCATTATGTTTTTCTAAGGTCAATAAACACAATAGTACAAAGCAGTTCAAAGTCTTGGAACAGATAAAAGTCAGCTCTAAGACCATGGGCCCATAGCAAACTTTGAGATACCACAGCTGGATTGCCAGTACACTGTGGAATATCCTCAAAGTAAGCCCCAACACTCATTTCTCCCATTGCTTCCACAACTTTTACAGACAGTTAATACTGCTTCTGAAGTTACCAAATAGCAGGACTGAAGACAACTTATTTTATCAAATCCAACTTTGATAGCTGAGAGATGAACTATCATTTCATCCAACTATCAGGACATTCTGAGCTAAGTTTTTTTGGGTTGTTTTGTTTTTTTGGTTTTTTTGTTGTTGTTTTTTTTTTCTGTTGTCAATAAACTACTATAATAGCTTATTTATCTATATATATATGTGTGTGTCTGTGTGCATGAGTGCATCTCTCTTTAAAGAGAACTCACTGAGAAACCTGACAGCATTCTTCTCATCTGCCAGTTGAGCTTTTAAAAATCTATCTTCACCTTTAAACTCTTCAAGCTAAAAAACACAAGTGTACTTGAAGCTCAGTCATTCTCCCTGGTGCTGCTCATTTTTAATGAGCCTCTTGTCTTTACGTCTCCCTGAAGACAGACTCCACAAAGCAATCTCAGGTGATGTGAAACCAATGCTTGATGCTTCTCCAAACCTCTTTTTGAGCCTGAAATCTTCCTGCTAAACCCATATGGGACTGATGGGCCCTTTCAGTCAAATCCAATTTCTCTTATTTATCGCAAGCCCCCACTTAGAAACTCTACTGTGGATTGCTTGCACACACAATCTGTTTCCAGCTTTGAACTTTAAAAAGGATTTAAGTAGTCAATCTCAATATCATTATAAATCCAACGTGCATTACTTGCCCATTGATTCTGAGAAAATAAAAGTTTGAAGCTTGATTTCAGGGCTAATCTTTCCATTTGCTTGATGAGTTCTGCAGTCGTTAACGGAACACTTAGTGCATCCTGTTAGATAACAGCATGTTAAGCTTGGATGAGAAATCCAGATATTTACAACACAGTTCTAGCTTTAAGTAAAGAACAAAGGCAGCATTAGCTTTGCTGGTCACAGAGGCTTTTCAGCTACAGCACAATTTAAAAAACAAAAACAAAAAAACAAACAAAAAACCCCAAACCCAAAAACCCCACTAAACACTCCTGTATAAAGGATCCCACAACCTTAAAACACTTTCATAATATTAATAATGGATTTAATGGATAACATTAATTAATGGATTTTATATTTCTTCTGAACAATATATCAAAAGTCTAGATTTGGGCAGAATATATTGAAGTTTATATTCTACTTCACCAATGGATAGAGCAAATGACATAACAGAGAGGATACACTGGTATTCATTCCATTTGTTATTAGCCAATCTTACGAATGGTATTTTTCCCTATAAATTTTAAGTGAAATAGCTTATCATCTAATTAAATGAGCTGTTTATGTTCCAAATTTTAATGTGTGTACTGAGATATTTGAGAACAAATGCCATAAAATAATTTTATACATAGGAAGAATTCGAACAGCTATTAAAGCCCATGGAGGAATCACACACCCCCGCCCTTTTTTTTTTTTTTTTTTTTTTCCTTTTAAATCTCCAGGTTTTCTGATGTATTTAATCTGGGGGCTTTCCTTCAGGTAAGAAAGGCTGTTACTCTTTTTGTTTTGCTTTTTCAAGTTACTGCATTTTCCCATGCAGTGACTATGAACTGCTACAGATGCATCCCAAACCATTTAGTTCTATCATCCAGCTCTAGCTACTTGATCAATAATTCAGGACAATATTAATCTCGATTTAGTTACTGCTGTCAGTACAACCCTTTGTGCCTGGATGAAAAGAGAGCAGGACCTCCACCTGGAGTTTTTACCTGTGCTGCTCAATGAATTAACCTGTAGAAGGTGCCGCCATGACAAAGCAGTCAAAAACCTCCAGCAGGCAACTTCATCACTGGGTAATTAGTTCACTACATCAATAACACTTCCAGTCCTTAGCAGCACCAAGGCTGAATCCCAAGCCTGCTTGTTAAATTCAGTCAGCACAACAGGCTTTCATCGTGCTACAGGTATAAATAACTTTCTATGTTTAAATGTAGTTAGCTACTGCTTTTTTTTAAATCATTTTCAGTCATTATCTCTTGCAATAACTTATACTTTATTTCATTCATCACACCTATAAACTCCTCCCAGAATAAGAAATAATTTTAGAAACCTCTCAGATTTTCACAAGGTCTGATCAACTATAGGAGACCCACATTTGACAGTATTAAAAACACTACTGCTGCAACATTGACATGTCCAAGCTTGTATGACCCGAGGAGCAAACTCCTGAATGTTCCATCTAGCAGAAAAGAGCACTGTCACTACACTACCCAGATAAAAGAATTACTTCCAATTCTTGCCTGTAAGAAGATTAAGTCAGTAGTAAACTCACTTAAATGTTGTACCACAATAAAGAGACAAACTGAGGCCACACAAAGCTTCACACTTTCTAACCTTGTAGAAACCATTTCAGGTCTGTGGGTGAGTGACTGTAGTACCAAAGCACTACCGAATTCAAAGACTGCCAGGTTTATTCAAATTATTTTTTTCTTTCTACTAATTCCTGATCCATACCTGATGAAAGGGATATTTTGTCCAGCTCTTAACACTGGGATATGCATCTCTCATCCCTTGTGAAAAGGGTCTGATCCTCCTGGGACCACAGTGTGTTACTAAATGGGAAGGTCTTGCCAAAATTCACTTCAGGATAGGATAATCTAATAAATGCTATATGATGTATGCTTCAAACAGTATAGATTAGGACTGATTTATGGCAAGTTAGACTAACTCGGAATTTTTGGCTTAATTATGTGAAAGTATCCATTTTTTATTATAATATTTTAGTAATATCATATAACCTGTTATACAGTGCATACAGATATATTTTTGCAGGTATTTTGAAGTTTCTTTCATAGCTTACCTTTAATTTCTTACAGATAAAACAATAAACAGTTGAGGTTTTGGAACAATTTTCTTATTTAAATGCATCTTACTTAAATGTTCAAAAATCTTAATAAAAGTTATTTTGGCCTTTATTTTTTGAGGTAGCTGATAGGTCTAAAAACTTCAAAGGGCGTTAAGAATTGTGTGTCAAGTGTTAATGCGGTGCCAATACAGGATATTTCAAGTGGATGCAAGACATTCATACATCAATCTGTCATCACCCAGCCTAACCCAACACACAGCACAGACCTCAGGACTTCATTTCTACCTGAACCAGAGTATATCTTTTAGTGACATATGCAATCACAGATTTTAAACATTTTAAAAGATGTGAGAGTTACTGAGCTAACTGCATTCTCTTATTTAATAATCTATTTAAGCACCATTTCAGGTCTTAGCTCTCAACTCTGTTCATGGGTGGAATTCAATATTTCTCCTGTTCTCATGTCAAATCATGGAATGCAGTCCCCTATCCTACTCTCAGCCAGCCTGACCTATTAACATATTGCAGTTCCTCTGTGCCCTTTGGATCCAAGGGCAGCAGCTCACAACTAAACAGCTTGGAAATGCAAAGTATTATTTTTTCAGCTTAAAAATATTCTAGAAGAAGAGTTTAACACAGTAAGTCAGTGTTTTGCATGTTTGGTCTTTCTTCCACGCGGTTTAACATTTCTAGGAATTGGAGAGAGATAGATTTATTAAAAACAAAAAATCAAAGAAACAAAAAAATTCAAACCTAAAACAAAACCAAAAAAACTTCCTTCACAAAATGCCTCTCTCTCCTCCCCTCCCTATTGGTGCTGCACAGACCCTGAAGGTTAGTTGGATCTTTCTCACTTCAGCAAATGTTCGTGACTGTTTAAAGTCCTTCAGAGTGCTGGTCCCACAAACTAGCAAGACAGCCCTCTCTTAAGCTTCAGGAATAGAAGCATGTAACTTCCCTACAATTAATTTGAAGATTATGCTTCTATAGCTATTGTGTCCTCTTCCTGTTTGTCTTCCTCTCTGAAAGATGCATTTGGACAGAATAATCCAGTTATCATCATCATCTCAAACATGTCACTTAAATGTATTTGTAAAATTACATCTCAGCATTTTTAGATTATTGAATCACAGAGTCGCAGAAGGGTTGAGGTGGGAAAGGATCTCTAGAGGTCATATCCCCCATCCCAAACATGGGCAACCTAGAGCAGTGGCCTTCAAAGTGGTTTGCGTGCAAGATGTTGTTGTCCTTCATGAGTTGTGATATTGCGTGAGCTAGATCAAGTATCCCAATGACATAATTATGACAAGTATTCCTCCTGTTCCAGATACTTCAGATCAGACTTCCAAGCATGGCTTCCAAGTCTTTTTCAATCACTGTTTCCCTGATAGTGTTTCTTTAGACTGAAGGAATGTCTAAATTTCTGTGTCAAAACATACAGCGCTTTCTTGCACTTCAGCTTTCAAGATCGCTTAGCTCTCCTCTGATAACTACTTACCATGGCACTAGTTCTGTGTCATCTGCATGCTTTTATCAGTAATAACTCTATATTTCTTCCTCATCAGTAATAAAAAGGTTAAAAACTGCCAGATCAAAAACTAATCCTCAGAGGACCTCCGCATACTCCACATTGATTACTCACTACAATTATGTTATTGAGACCTATTAGCCACTTTTTAAAAACACACTTGATGTATGCTGATGATTCTATATCGTTCCAACATGTCACAGGGCACCAAATCAAACAGTTTACAAATATTAAGTGTCACATATTTTTGAAAAGGCAAACTTGTCCTCTCAAAACATCACATTCTCTTGAGAAAAGATCTATTTCCCATAACTTTGTGTTGATGGAAATTAATTAATGAAAAATTAAAGGTATGCAACACAGCTGACCCCCAAGCAGCCATTCTATTATTTTTCACTGGATTAATGTTTGTTTGACACTTACCATTACTCGGCCATTCCATTCACCCTTTTTAATGCTTTGTCTTAACAATTTCTTAATTTTTTAAAGGCCACAGCTATCCATTTCTCCTTTCTACGTTTCCCCCCACTTCCCCATTTTTAGGGTTTTTATACTTTACTATATTACTTTTCCTCCCTTCTTAACAAGGATAAACCAAACGATTCTGTTGTTGCATATAACATTCTGCATATAAATTCTGCATGTAACATTCTGCATATAAATTTTACTATCTCTTCCTCTACTACTTCCAAATTGACATTACTTCTGGAAGTAGAAGCACCTACAAATTGTTGGAAAAAAAGGTCTTGTTCTCATGATATAAAAGCACACCAATATGCAGTTTTATGATTGTAAGTAAATTGCCAACAGTAGTAGTTAAGGACAGTACTGGGCAATTCCTAACCTAAAAAAGAGTTCTAAATTGTGAAGTGTGGAAATTCTTTACCAGGTCTACCCTCTCTGGGGAGAGAAAAAAAAAAAAAAAAAAAAAAAAGACTCTAGTCATAAAACCAGTAATAACCAAAATGTTTAATGAAAATAACATACATAGCCATGCACTCAGATGTAAAATAATCACCTATAACAGAAAACATCCAGTGAAGTCACTGACCTTCCAAATAACTCCACTAATCTGGACTGAGACTTTTAGGAACTTCCCCCCCATACCTTTCACACACTTTGTTTTATTCACAAGGGAAAAAAAATGCAATATAACACACCTGTGGCATGAAATACTAGCAGTGTTCTGGGAAACATTATTTAGAAAGGCATCGATTTGCAAACAACGGGGCCACAGAAACAAAGCTCAACATACGCAAACAAAGGACTAAAACATTCATGGAGACAGGAAATTCTGTGCATGAGAACTTTCTGGAGAAAAATTTATCCTGTGTTTTTGTTCTCTAAAGTTGAGATTAGTAGCTGCAAGCCAAATGAGCCGTTTCATTTTGTTTAGTAGTTTCTGTTCCTTAGAAGGTTATTTTATAGATGTGAAATTTAAACCATAGTTGAAAAAATGCACCTCTGTTTCTCCACAGTTGTGAGAGTACTACAAAACCATGGATGTCTTTTCTGCAGAAAATTCCCCCATTTACAAAAAAAGTGTCCTGCATTTTATATACACATTACATTCACACATATTTTCTCATGTTCTTAGGCAGTTTTTATTTTCTCTTTTTCTTCCCCTAACCTCAAGTAAGCCTGAGAGCAACCAAGAATTAAACAAAAGCAAGCACAATGACATAAAATTTTTATGTCTTATTTTTCTGATTGCTGGTTAGCATATTTACCTTCCAATTTTTTAGGAAATTATTTTAGTGTAGCTTCAAATCCATGCACACTGGAGACTTATTTAAGGTAAGTGCAATATTAATACTAAAGTAATTTTCCTCCTCTGCTGATTTTCAGTAGTAGGTATATTCTTCAGTCCCAAAGGGCTAGTGGCATTTCTCCATCCCCACCTCTCCTACCCTTCATAGAATCATAGATCATAGAATGGTTTTGTTTGGGTTGGAAGGACCCTTAAAGATCATCTAGTTCAAACTCCCCTGCCATCAGCAGGGACACCTTCCACTAGACCAGGTTGCTCAAAGCCTCATCCACCCTGGCCTTGAACACTTCCGAGGAGAGGGCATCCACAATTTCTCTGGGTAACCTGTTCCAGTGTCTGGCCATCCTCACAGTAAAGAATTTCTTCCTAATATCTAATCAAAATCTAGTCTCTTTCAGTTTAAAACTGTTAACCCCTCATCCTATCATTACGTTCCCTGATAAAGAGTCCCTCCCCACCTTTCTTGTAGGCCCCCTTCAGGTACTGGAAGGCCGCTATAAGATCTCCCTTAAGCCTTCTCTTCTCCAGGCTTAACAGCCCCAACTGTCTCAGCTTGTCTTCACAGGGGAGGTGCTTCAGCCCCTTCATCATCTTTGCAGACCTACTCTGGACCTGCTCGAACACGTCCATGTCTTTCTTATGCTGGGGGCCCCAGAGCTGAACACAGTACTCCAGGTTGGGTCTCACAAGAGCAGAGGAGTAAAATCACCTCCCTCAACCTGCTGGCCACACTGCTTTTGATGTGGCCTAGGATGCGGTTGGCTTTCCAGGCTGCAAACGCGCATTGCCAGCTCATACTCAGTTTTTCATCTGCCAATACACCCAAGTCCTTCTCTGCAGGGCTGCTCTCAGTCCACTCATCACCCAGCCTGTATTTGTGCTCGGGATTGCCTCAACCCAGATGCAGGACCTTGCCCTTGACTTTGTTGAAACTCATTAGGTTTTCATGGGTCCACCTTCCCACCCAGCCTATCAAGGTCCCTCTGGATGGCACACCTTCCCTCTAGAAATCAACCACACCACTCTTTGGTTGCTTTTTTTCTTTTTTTTTTTTTTTTTTTTCCTAAAATAAGCATATTAAAACAAAAGAAATTTAAACAAAATTAAAGCAAAAGCATATTAAAACAAAAGAAAGCCTACTTACAGTCTGTCCTTTTAACCAACCGTACTTCAGAGCCAGGTAAATACAGGACATGAGGGTAATGGGGATGTTGCACATTCACTCAGCTACCCTCTGATCACATTCTTCCTTGCTAAGGAGAGGCACTAGAGACTCCTTATGTGCTTGCTTGCTGTTGACATTATTTTTTTACATATGGCGATGCCCCAACTCTGGCATTTTCTTTGCAGGGAACTAATCCCTGCATTACAATATCCTCAGCACTATGTGGAGCCATTTGACATTCACCAAACCTGACAAGAATGAAATCTTGAGGTCTTCATGCTACAACATAGTCCCTGTGAAGATCCAGCCTAAACAGGCAAACAAAAAAAATGAAGCAACAAAGATGGCATCACTATTTTTAAAAGGGTACATCACTATCATGCTGAGTTACACATGAAGAAAGTCTCAAGATAACATCTCAAATTAACAGTGCTGCAGTAGTTCTCACAAATGGTAAATCAACAACAGCTTCTCTACTGAAAATATTTTCCTAAAAACTGTAAATCCCCACCTTTAAGGCCCATCTCTGTGCAATCATCTTTGTTCATCTCTCACTACATTGCCAAAAGCCCCTAATTAGTATCATCTTAGGCTGCCTTTCACTGCCCCTCATCCTAATCAGTTGACTAATTACTTGCACACATGATCTCAGTGTCAGGATAGAAGATGTTTTTTGAATGAAGATAAGCATGTGGAAGAAGTCCCTTACCTAGAAGGCATGAAAGATAGCCTGTAGACAGCTACAAGATCTCAAGTAGCAGGTAGGTAAAGCTAACTAGCCTTGCTTAAGGGAAGAAAAGGGGGAAGAAAGATGCCGTCACAGCCAACAACAACAAACTTACAAAGGTGATAACTCACAGAAGCTGATGGCAGGCAAGTCAAGGGAAAGGCTGCAGTATGGAGAACACTCATTCTAGCACAAGAGCGACTTTGAATTTCAAATGGACTATACAAAGCGACATCAGGAGATGTTGTAACTGATGCAGGAGGAGAGGAAAGCATACAAAATGTCTTTCTGCAAAAGCAAGAAAAGAACACATCTGATTTTAGGTATATATGAAAATATTTAGAGATGGTATGCATGTATGAGAGAAAAGAAAGCATGAGAGATGTACCTCCAAAAAAGTAACAAGAATAATGAATCAAGGAGCATGGGCAACAGTAAAAAGGACAACTTCAGAGAGAACAATGCTCAAGAGGAGTTAATTGCCCCTTCCAAATCAGACAGCATTGATATGACTTACTCAGCATAATGATGGTGTATTAAAGAGTAAGGATGCTGACTAAAGATGAAAAGGACTGGATTACGAATGCAATCCTTTTCAGACTCTTCTGTAAAGAACAGTCATGACAGAAAATAAAAGGAGCAACAATTAGATACAAAAACACTAAAGAACAATTTTTAAAAAACGATACTTTAAAACTATTAAATTTATATCATCTTTAGTAGAGAAGAACTATAACACAAGATTTAAAAAAAAAAAAAATGTTCTGATGACCTAATAAAAATTCCACCATGTGGAAACATCTTAAGGATTTCTGTAGGCATTTTACAAGCAGTACTGAACTTGTGGAGAATGCAGAAGAGCATTTCACGGATGCATATTTATGATCTTGCTAATTCAGTAGTTATTTACCAACAGAGTAAGTACTGTAAAGACCCTAAACTAACACCAAGGCAAATTTGTGAGGATGACAGTTTACTATTAAACTCAAATTAACATAGTTTTGTTTCATCTTAGGCAGTTTATTTTAGTACATCAAGGAACACTGGAAGTTCAGTATCCACAAATTGTGGTTCTGCCCCTCTTTTTTTCTTCTCCTTAACTAAAATGCCTTGCAGAAATACTTCTACTTTGTGCCTAAGTGCAAGAGGAACCACAGTACTATATTCAAAATTATGAACTCATTTGAAAACATAACAGCAACATTTCAGAAACAAAATCTGTGCTCAGCACAGCCTCCTAGTAGAATTCCCAGGGGGAGGGAGTATTTTGCCCAACAGTTTGCTCTAGCATTTCCAGGGCAGGTCATAAGCTTCTTCAATCCAAGCCATACACTGCAGAGTAACACTGCTTAACCAGACCCATGCAGTTATATTGACCAGTGGCTGAGGATGTGGTCCCACAGTACAGCCAGAATCTCCAGGCCAATGCCTGCCTTGGGTCCGATGGCAGCCACATTCCAACAGTTGAAAGAAAGTCTGACAGTCCTTAAATCTGTCATATTTCACATCCTGGTAGGATGAGCAGAGGCTGAAGATTTAACTCTGCAGTTGGCAACAGTGCTTCAGCACGTCAATCCATGAACTGCAGATCTGGGCTGTCTCCAACAGCTGGTACAGCCCACCCTGTGGAGTCACCACCAGCACTGCTGTTACTGTATTCTCTCAATAATTTGCATCGATCTTTGCTAGTCTCCTTCACAGTCAGTGACATGGTCCAGAACCAAATACTCGCTCTAAATCATCATGTGCCAAGGCCTGGAATTCAGCGTTAGCACACTACAATTTCTTTTCTGTGACAATCTCCATGAAAATATCAGAACTCAGAAAAAAATGGAGAGCTTTTTCTCACCTAACATACAACATGTGCATTTGATTAAATGGTTAATTACCACCTATGTAGAAAAATACAAAGAAATTACTTGGTTAACTGCATTTTCCTCTTTATTTAGCTTATTTTTTATTAATGGTAAGTTTACCTTGGCTAAACTATCATACAAGCAACATACAATAGTTTATTCATCTCAAAAAAGGCAAGAAAGAAACTGAGAGGCCTGCCAAACCTAAGAGTTAAAAGAGTCTCAGGACTGCAATGGGATTTACCTCCCCTTGACTTTGGACACAACTGCTTAACTTAGAAAATCAGTTCCCTTAAGGCCCTGGTCCTCCATCTTCTAATCCAGGGAACAAGCAGGTACCTCTAAAGGCCGATTCAGATTTACAGTAGTATTGCTTCCAATTTAGGTTTGGTTGCTGCTATTTATATGCTAGACACATATAATGCTTTATCTCTGCAAGTCTGTTTTTCAAACAGCTTTGAAAAATCTCTAGTTCAAATTAAATGTTTTGTAACAAATGTCAAAACTGTAAATCATTGAACTGTAGCAGTAAACTGATACAAAAGATGCGACTTGCTCAATACAATTCTCCAAATCTGTTAAGCCAAAAGTTGTTTAATACAATTTAACTCACCCTGGAGCGCAGTTAAATAATTGTGATTGATGGCAGCTTGTCTTAGTCTTTTCCATTTGTTAAATTATGATAGATGAATTATGCACATAACTGAATTTCAGTGCATTCTTTCTGTTCACCACTCCTGTTTCATGAAAAATATCCAGTCAATAAATAGTCTAAATCCATCTCCATCAGAACCCTACAATGTTCTAGAATTACAATAAAGAAGGAGAAGGCCAAAATGTTTCCAAATAAGTCCCTTGACATCCCTACAATGTTCTAGAATTACAATAAAGAAGAAGGCCAAATAAGTCCCTTGACACTAAGAGCAGCAATAAACGTACACATGTAATGTAACTACTAACACACTTGCTGCTATCTCTATTTTAAATGAAGTAACTGAACTTGTATCTGGTAAAAATGTTTTGTTGTTAGCGCTTTCTGAGAACTTTGGGGGAGGGAAGACCATAATGAATCAAACCCTTAAAAAGACATAGGCATTTTTTAGAGCAATTAGCTAACTTGGTATCAAAATCATGCATTGAAAACTATGTTGAAACAATTATTTCACAAAAGAAGAAAGCAAAGAAATATATTACTAAATATAATACAATATTTTCTAAGGAAACTTCACTTGAGCAGTTACTTGGTAATTATCTGCCCTCTGACAATACCTGCACTCCTAGGATATACAGTTTGTCATTTTAATGTATTCCACAAAATCCCACAGAACTAAGCTTCAAAAAAGACAATCCATACTACCCACTTTTTCAAAAGGTTTTTATCTTGCAATAATTGTTGCATGTGACTGAATCTGACTTCTAGCCATGCTCAACTAGGGTTGCATTTCAGGAAGAAGTCTGTTTACTTTGAATTATGTCCTTCAACTACATTGGTCTTTGTTTAACCAAAGATGTATAGTGTCTTAAGTTGCTCAATTTGTAAGAAATTATAAAGTGAAAATGGCTGATACAGAAGCTTTCTTTAGAAAAAGACAGTGTGTCTCTCCACATGTACCTCTGTATGTATTTGCAAACTAGCACAACCTGTAATAACTGACAGTTATATGCTGGAAGATTAACAGAAACCACTTCTGATTTCAGATGTGCTAGTGTGTGCCAGGAGAAAGCCTGTGAAACCTATGGAAGTACATCATACATCAAGGATAGACAAGTCTACAAGAAAATCTAGTCAGGCTTTAAATGTGTCCCTCAAGACTTACAAAAAAGGAAACTAAACCAAGAAAACGAAAGGATTTGACTTGACAAAGTGCCACACATTTCAGAGATTACAGGGTATTTATTTTGACTGTTGGTGAGGTATAATTCAACACAGCTGAAGAACAACATTCTGTATAAAATTCACACTACTAGCCTGAGGTCCCTTCTGCAGTAGATTTTTGTCAAACTTCAGATGGAAGGACGACTCACCTAGAATGGCTAGTTTAAAGAATAAGGGGAAAAGAAAAGCCAGACTATTAACTCCACTAGCAAGTTTCTCCATCTTTGATGAAAAGACTTATGAAAAGTTTATGAAAGTACAGACATGAAGCAGTAGCTTTGGCAAATCTCAGCAATCTGGTCTGACTGACAGGTATGCAGCTTCACAAACGCATCCTGACAGTTACACCCACTGCAGCACAAGGAATCTGATTTTAAGTAAAGTTTGCAAAAACTAAAAGGTGACATTTATAAGATCTCTGAGTAAAAAACCTCAGGGACAACTTCAGTCTCCACTACCTTCATTTCATCCTAGTTTTCATTAAACAAATTGTCCCAGATTGTTCCTCTGATGTCTCCTATGCTGATACAGACCTAATGCCTAGGAACTACACTAACACTGTGAATCTGCCAGGAGCTTTCAAGAAGCATTTTTATCTTAAATATTAAGTGTTCTTCTTCTGGGGAAATGGCATTACATCTTGCAGAATTCTTCATTCATCCCCAGTGATACCACCCGCTGTGGAAGGTTAGATCTGAATCATCTTCCTTAGAGGAAGCTTGACAGTTCATTTCAGAGGCTCCTTTTTGTCTCCAATTTCTAAGCAGAAAGTAGTGTACATTCAGAAATTTCAAGCAGCTGTGTACCACTGTAAGTGCCACAGAACTAAAATAACATTTCTCAGAATTAGTCTGTCATACTTTAAAGCATCAAAATTGGTAAGCAATTCTCAAGTGACATTATAATTACAGAGTGCAGCCGCAGTGATGCTATATTTAAGGTTGAAAAAGCTACTACTATCTAAAACTCCATTTTCAGTTTCTTGCAACTTTGTCAGCACCCTCCCTTTAAGGCATACCTGAAATGAGGCAGATAGAAGCACACTTTTTTGACATGGGTCTCCTTCACAATTCCAATTTTTATTGACTAAACAAGTTACTGTTCCTTAGAGAGATTAGTATTCAAACAGTAGACAGAAGAAATTGCTATATATAAATGTTACAGAAAAACAATTAAGTAAAATCATACATTCTTGTCCCACTGAGTCCTACTTGGATGCTAAATGGCTTTCATTACTTGTTCCGTCTGGTTTAAATAGATTTTTGATAACAGTGAAGACAGACTAAAGAGCGATTATCTGTCCCTTTTTGCACTAGCCTACAGTAGAGGAATACAGAGAGCAACAGTTTTCTCCTTTTATTCCTCCTGACCTTGTCACAAATTCTTATTATTCAACAACTCACAGTTCTGTAGCTTCTTCCGGCCTTTCTCAGATATTTATTAATTTACAAAGTTTCCCAGTGCAGGAAATTGTCAGCTTTTATATAAAGGATAGCGCTTTTTTTTCTCCCCACTAGCAGTCATCCTAAGTAATTACCAGTCAATAAGAAAATTATGTCCATAGGCATATTAGGCATATTAAAATTTTTCCCAGAATATGCAATAACTGTTTCCTTACCAAGACTGCCTTTTTTTAGTTGTCAAGGTTGACTGAAGAACAGAGGGACAGAAAAATAATCTGTCATTCTTTCCATCCTACCGCATCTGCATTGTATTTAATCCAACAGACATGGCAATTTCTTATACAACAGGTGCAAGATCATGAACACACAGATTTTGTTATCCAGCTTCCACATTTCACCAGACTTAGTTACCAAGATCAGTAGGTGGACTGCATGTTATATATGAATGTGCTGAATTTTCATTGAGACAAAAAGAGTAAATTCTCTTGGATTAATTTATTTATATATGTAGGGATTGGACACTACTTCTTCCTTGTCCCTAACCAACCCAGACGGCAACTATCCTTAATTCCTGTAGCTAATGGTTCCTAAATGGCAAGGAATTAGCCTGTTTATTCTGAGGAACAGGAGAGGGAGAAACAGAAAGTTGTTTTATAAAAATAAATAAATATTTAATTAAAAGGGAAATCCTTTGATACCTCTAGCATACTGGAGGTGAAAGTCAGTGATCTTAACAAGCAAGTTTATTTCAAGACTCCTAAGTAACAGAGCTCTTTGGGCTAGAGCTTAAGACATCAATACTAAAAAACAATACAGGCTTTAAAAATAAAAATAAAGTCTTCAGATCCTTTCTTTCTTAGAAGAAAAATTAAGAATGCAAATGAAGATCAAAAGAGCCAAGCATGAAAACCAATTATTCAGCCATTCTTAAAACAATAGTTAAAACATTTTCTCAGAAATTATGAGAGAAATATGGGAATACATGAAACCCACCACATAGACTGAAGATGGATAAAATCTTAATTATTATTAGAATGAATAAAAATATTTTTATTAATTTTGTTCCTTTCCAACTTCCAATCATATAGCTCTAGATAAGTTTATTTTAAGGGGCTTTGAAATAGAGATCTTGAAAGAAGAGGATATGGTTGGAATAAAACCAGCAAGTACCTTTTCCATCTGCAATGACCAATCACTGAAAGGCACCAACATCAGCTAACCACTCCATTATTTTAAACGTGAACTAAAACTAAAATTAACATGCTATCAACAATAAGTGTATTAAGTGCATTTTATTAAGACGCTAATAAAAATTCTTCCTCCTTTGTATGTACTGTCAATGTGACATTTTTCCTTCCTCCCAAAAGCAGGAGACGTTAATTTCATCCCATTGTGAATAATCTAGGCCTATTTCAATACTTATTACATTCCAATGCAATAATTTATAGGCTGAACACTTGCAGTGACAAACACAAGGCCATAATTTTTCAGTAAAATGATGGAAAGAGCACTGTAAGTAAATAACAAAGTGTTTTCACCAAATAAATTGCTCTCTCAAAAATATAGTCCCCAGTAAATTCTTCAAAAGAAGCCTGATTATAATTGTCAGTCCTTCAGAACAGGTTAATTTAATATAAAGAAACTGGAGGCCTATTTGTTTCACAAATACTGCTAGTTATGTTTCACATAAATTGTGGTCATAAAAAATGTATTAAATTTAGCTTAGAAAGCTACACCTTTCTCTTAGTTCACCTACTTCTTTCCCCAAAAAATAATGTAGAAATACCTATGATGTAGACAAGTGTAGAACTTTTACACACGTTCCTGAGAAAGGCAGTTAAAGAGTCAGAATCAATCTTTCCAAAGATGAATATCCACAAGGTGAGAAGCAGAGATGTTCCTCCATGCCCTCCTCCTGCTGTCAAGAGATGACAGCAAGAACAATCTAGCAAGAGGCTTCTACAGTCCTTCTCCACACACACATTTCTCCAGTAATTAAGTCACTGGAGATAACTACAAAAGCTATAGGTTTCCATACAAGAATAATCTATGATCTGATATATTAAAAAATTGTGGACTTTACCTACACCAAGATTCTTCTGCAACAACTTATACAAAGCCTGCACTCTTTTTTTTTTAAAGCATAAAACAAATACAGGAATTTGCAGCTTATTCAGGGACAAAAATTGGACTTTACTGCTAACTTCAATATAATTAATAAAAATATAATCTACATATTATATGTAAAATAACAACTACTTGAATAGTTTAAAGATCCATCTTGAATACAGTCCAGAATACCAACTTTTTTTTTTTTTTAATTTTTTATAATGGAATCTTTTTATAGCAATTAAAGCTTTTAAGGAAATTTGTCAAACATTAGAAAATTAATTTTGTATCAACCACTAATGAACTTTGGAAATAACATGACCAGACCTTCAGCCTTCAAAACTAAAAATGCAACACTCACTTTATACATCTTTTTCATGGTAACAATGTCATTTATTCCTCTTGTCTTGGCAATTTGCAAAAGGTCAGCTTGTTATACACTACGGAAAGAATTCTTAGACCATAAATTAATAAAGTGAGTTACATGACATTCCTCATCGACCTTAAAGCTACTTCCCACTAAGAAAGTTTTGCTGAAAAACACTAAATTGCAATATTTTTATAACTACACCTCCAAACTGTAAATGCTTATACCTTTCCAACATATTATGAGAAGCAGGGAGAAAATAACTTGTTACATCCAAAAGGCAAAGCAGTTACAGAAAGGAATTGTTTTTAAAAAAAAATCCTTAATGCTCCCTGTGCACTACAGAACATCAGAAATCCATTCTTTGATGATGTTGTAATGAAAGTAAGTTGCTCTGGTAATATATACAAAGCCCCAGATAAAAGCTTACAGGATTAAAGGATTACACAAAGGTTATTAAAGGGGTTGGGAAGGGAGGGAGAAGGATGCATGCTCTTAAATAATGATCATCATTCTGTTTGGAAACATAAGTGATAATTTTGTTTTTAGGTTGTGTTTTAGCTTTTGTAATAAATTATCTACCTTCTTTTGAGCAAAACCAAACAAGTAATATATAAACAAGTAAGTGCTTAACTTGCTCTTCAAATGCACAAGAAAGATTTGTTTAAAATGTAAATCTGTTGCACTGGCATAACTTCACTAAATAGAGGTTTCAGTTCTGAACTGGTACTTTATATATATTGCATTTTTATCCATAAGACCATATTTTCAGTATTTCTTCCTATGGAAAAACAGATCTAAATGAAAAATTGATGTATCAGTGTAATGAATTACACTATTTATTACCTCTAAAATAAATAAGTGACTACTGTTAATTTACGCATGCCATCCATATACATTATGCATGAGTTTCACATTTACAGTTGACCAAGACTAAATCCACTGTGGCCTCGTATTTTCACTTACTGTTTAAAGTAAATGCAACTCATCATTTGAGCAAACGTCTTTTAAAATTCTGGAGTTTTCTCATACATCTCAAATCATCAGATTTCAGCTCATCACCAAAAGAAAATTCCAAAATTAAGAATATATAACTGCCTCCCAATGGGAAAATCCTCAATACGATTTGGAGTTACTAAGATTATTTACAAACACTGGTTGCACCATATCCACTATGGTTTTACTGACTTTCAGTATAGTTAAACAGGCTTTGTTAAATATAAAATACTAACCTCAGACATGTAAGGTATTAAGACTAATGGGCTACTACTTTCTTCTAATGCAGCTGTACGTTTAACAATTAAAGCTTCCTTGAGAATTACTAGATTTCTTAAAACTGTAAAAAATAAGGAAAACGATTAAAAGCAAACATCATTTGATTCTAAACAAAATACTGATATTCCGAGTATACTGGGTATAGCTGGTATACGAAGAAATGACTAAAGTAATTAGAACAGCATTCTACAACTTTTCAGATATAACAGAATACATGACATCTCCTTGGGGATTCATTTGTTCTTAATAATTAAGCATGAATTGAAACTCTTACTGAGGGCAGATCTGTAAACAAGTGTTTACCATAGCTACCTAAGAAAAGAAGACAGTCTGTCTATTCTGTAACCAGCAACTACTAGCAACTTTTAAGGCAACGTATGGGTTTAAGTTCAAATATTTGGTCTTAGTAAATGTATTTAATTTTACATATATCAAATTGTCCTATTAATACGTTACACACTTCATTGAAAAATAAATTTACATTAATTATATAACTTTCCAAAAGCAGGTTATTTTGCAAGTTCATATGAGCAAATATTTTACAGTAAAGTATTTCTTCTACACCTCTTAGTATATATAGTAGCACCTACCAAAACTGGCACAGGAACTAGATGAACACTCTGTGACCAGCTTTTTTTTTCAAACTTTTAAACTAATCCATGTAAAATATATTCACAAATTATGTAATAACTGAAAAGAACAAGAAATCAAGAACATAAGCATATCTTTGATGTCCTAGTTAAGAAGCCTTTGGCATCAACATTTTAAGGTTTTTTTGCCAATCACTGAGTCATCTAACAGTCAATAGGGGAAAAAATGCCAGAAAGTGAATATGCATGATAAAAATGAGATGTTTAAGAAAGCCATACTAAATAAAAACTTTGCAACCAATACAGACAGAACACGGGAACATTATTTAAAATATCAATTTTATCCCTCTAATACTCTTAACTTTTAAACTATTATCCTAATATATGTACTACAAAGAGATATTGCTAAGTAACCATGGATCGCTACAGATGATATATGGCAATGATCATATTAACATTATTGGGCATTGCTAGTGTAAATCATCACCATAAAAAAAAAAAAAAAACAAAACCCAACAATGTAAAACTCCCAATACAAACGATATGTACATACTTTTGCTTGCATTTGTTACACATTAATCCACTATTAAAGCCTTGTGTTCCACAGAAGTTGCATTAAATCCAATTTATTACTGGAACTCTCATGCAGAAAACGACATACTTTTGCTTGCATTTGTTACACATTAAACCACTATTAAAGCCTTGTGTTCCACAGAGGTTGCATTAAATCCAATTTATTACTGGAACCCTCATGCAGAAAACATTTAAAAGTTGGTAGGAAATTTTCAAGTGCATAGAACATAACTTCTCAGTTTCCACCTCAGCATTTCCTATGTACTTTACATTCATAAAAATAAGCTATAAGCTCTAAGCCCATTAAAATTATCAAAATGTCATAGGTCACTGCCCCCCATTCTGCTGGTACAGAGAGGCAATGAAAAAGCACATGTGAAAAGACACAGGCTGGAGCGTACAGACAAGTCAGGCTTCTTTCAAACCATCCTGTCACACTCTGGGCAGGAGAACAAGTAGCAAGACCCTCGGCACTCCAAAACTGTCTTCTACAGTAAACATTAATGGAGCTTAAAAGTGACCTGATGAAAGGGCACAAAATCCAACTGCTCATTCTTCAACTCTACGCTGCCTTGGACCTTTTCTCTGCCAAAGAGTCCCACATTTCGTTTAACCCTATTCTTCACTGCAAGCTCAAATAATCTGTCTCAAGGGTTTTGCGAAAATCTCCTATAGATGGAAAGTACTCATTACCTTGGAAAGCTCAATATACAGCTATGTTGAGCAGTTTACTCAATCACATCTCCATAGTAGGTGCATTAATATATTATCTTCCTTGCATGTTGTACCTTTTACTTGCAGTACTCACCCAACTTGCTCTAGTTATAAAGATTCATACATATGGATAATGCTGCTTTGTATGTGCTAACAATCCTGGCAGGTTTCCCTTCCATAAACCACTCCAGATGTTAGTCTCAGTAATTATGTCTGACATCTTTCAGCTTTGGTAATGAAATACTGCTGATACAATTCCTTGTTTGTATTTCTATGGATCATCTTCAGACATAAAATCTACAGAGTTGAAACAGCCACACTGATGGGCACAGAATGAAAATTCGCTAAAATAAATATACAGCAAGCCCATGATTAGCATAAACAGGATAAATATGGAAATGCAGGATTCTGTGAGAAAACTATCAGTTAAACAGTATATTTTGCTCTTCTGCTTAATAAAGATGCCCTTTCAAATACTATGTATACATATGTACAACTACATGAAAGACAAAATCACCAGTGTTATCAATATCATGTAACACTGCATAAGATATAACCTCTTTCTTGCTTCAAAGAATCAAAACTCAACTTTACACAGGAAGCCTGTTGCCAACAAGTTATGAGAAGAAAAATACACAATGGAATTTCTAACCTGAGAAGTCAATATTCAATACTTATTGTCCCTATAATATTATCACATCAACGAATATTAAAAGTGCTTAGGCAAAAAATGAGGTTAAGTGATTTGCATCCAAAAAGTCTGAATTTTGCAGATTCTCAAAGGTATATTATAAGACAAGTACAGTTTCTACACTGGTAAATAAGCCTGCTTAGGAAGTCATCAGCTCATACTACTCTCTTGAGGTTTTTAAATTATCACATTAAATGTCAACACCAACAATAAAAGTGATTAAATTAGTACACAACTACTGCTGATGGTTGAAATTTCAAATATTAGTAGTGCTGTCAATGTGGTATGGGGCACACAGAAAGGAATTTAAGCAGGAGCTGATTTCATAGTAAAAATAAACATTTCTCATGGTCTTAAGCTTTGATAGGTGTCATGCCAATATTTCTGCCAACATTATTTTATTTCAGATAAATAATCAAATAGTGTTGACAAGTTCCTAGTTATAACAGCTTTCCTATATATTACACAAAAATATTAGACATATTACACAAACATTAATTAGTATTATGACTACCTAGCAACATTAAACCCCATCACTAAGAGGCAAATTTTAGGACCTACCCATCAGCATAAACAAGTTTTCATTTTTTAAAAAAGGTAAGAATATTGCAAAAGTCACTTCAACTACTGACTTCTGAAGGACTGAAATTAAGTCAGTGTCACATCAGTAGGAACTTAAGTGACTGCTAATTTGAAGTCTTCTTAACTGAAAGTCAAGAAGCCACTCATATTTACTGTAATATGCAATGCCACCATTTTTATCACATAAAACAAAAGCTTCAGCACATGCAGAAATGAAAGAACTTCCCCACAGGCTACCTGACGTATCTGAAACGGGCTGTTTCCTCACTTGTATTACGACTGTTCATATTGTTATTTGGCAAATTCATACCATAATTGAAAAACATTTATAAAAACACACAATTGCAATAATGATGTCTCATCACTGAATGTTTTATTTATATAAGCATGAGTAAATGTTTTGAACAGAAATATGTACACACACTTACAGCTGCCAATCCCCAGCATACTGGATGTGCTTTTGTAAAATCAAGGTAATCCAAAACAGTTAATGGTTTTCAATTTCTCTAAGTAGTTTTAGGCATTTAAGTCAGCAAAATGTTTGTCTAACTACAACATTCAGTTAATGATCAAACATGAAAACCTGTACTAACTGGCCACCCATGACAAAATCTCATTATTATAGTTTACTAATGAAGCAATAATTTTGTAAGAAATAAGGAAGCATGTTTCAAAGGGATTCACATATTACAAAAATCAGTTTAATATCTCAGAAGAATGCACCAGGGCTTGCCCCATCAAATGAGAGAAGAAAGGTGAAAAGAAGTCAGAGGATCATTATCTGCAATTCTGAACATCTCAGTTTGCTCATCACATGGACTCTGTTAACAAGAGCCACAGTATCTAAGTAAAATGTAATTGTCATGTGCATCGGTGACAACACTGTTATTTATAACAAGGTATATGAAACATCTTGACAAAAAGGTTATTTTATTTAACCAAGACTGTGCTAATACTTTAGCAGATTATTTTTCTTCCTGGTAGAATGAAATGATACAAAAGAAAAGGACTAAGAAAAGCTCCAGAGACTTGGAAGGGAATGGTTTTAGCAAAATATGAACAGTGTATTTTGTAAGGGGAGACATTAGGAGAAACACATCAAATGCTTCTGATGATTCAGAAAATTCAAGTTGGTAGGTGTTACAGACACCACAGATTCTAAGACACCACTGTTATATCTGACTCTAAACAGAGAATCATCAAGCTCAGAAATACAAAAATAATACTGCATATTTAAGCCAAAATTTTAATTCTGCAGATCTTTTTAAGCTCCCTGTGTTTTCTTCCAGAAAATTCAGGCTGAAGCCTAGCACCAGTCAGTAGGAAAGAGCTGACACTGGGCGTTACAGTCTGCATGAGTACATCTGAACTTACAAAGGGAGTCAGCTCCTTACAGACAGGGCAGAAAGCCCAGCTCAACAATGGTAAGGACTTTTCTAAGTCTCAGTTGAATGATTCCATGACCTAGGTCACAGCTGATATGTTGGTAAATGAAACCCAATGGTAATTTTTTTTTTATTTGTCCACGCCAATCCTTGTGACCCATCTTCAAGATATACTATGGAGAGGAATAAACTGAACCTCTCAGAAGAAGCAGTGCAAAGTGACATATCGGAGGCACAGACATTGTCTTCCCATAGCCTAGGTCATTGATCTGTATTTTGAAATATGCACAGCATGCAAAATAAAAATGTTAAATCTTATATGTTGACTATATGAAAAAGAGACAGAGGAAAAGAAAATAGTAACAACTACTCTTTGTGGAAAGCAATAAACTATACATTAGTAATATTTGGTTATGCAGAGTGGATAAAACCATTATTAATAGCTCTACAGTACTATTTTCCATGTCTCTTGAGAGCCAACTCCAGCTGAAGTACTATCTCTTGATACCTATGCTCCTCAAGTAAAGCCTTCCACATTACAGTACATAAACATGTGCTTACTTAGGATATAAAGAGCATCATTATTTTAACAGGACTGCCTACATAACAATAAGCTTGCGCTAGACCACTTTGCTTAACTGGAATCTAAAGGCTGAAGTAATGAGAGAAAAAACATGAACGCCGCTGCATTCTCTGAAGGTAAATTGTTCTAGTGCTACGTAAGACACCAATTTCCACAGCCAAAAGTTTCTGATAAAAATACTTTTGATCTGCAATTCCTTTCAAAATTACTTAAAAGCAGAATTTAAACATCTCAGTTTAAGAGGGCTCTCCAGAGAGAAGCCAATACTCACCACTTTGAAACCCATCAGAAAGAAAGAGATAGCTTATGCCATGCCTGGAAATATTTCCCAAACAAGGTTTTTCACAAGATCAAGACATTATGCATTCAGAGACAGACTAGTTTTGTTTGCTCTCATACAATATTCAACAAACTTATGCTTTTACCTGTTCCTCAATAAAAAGATTCAGAATTTTCTAAAACACAGAACACTCCAATCTTCCATTACTGGGCATAATCATTGTAACTATTTCAGTACCAGCTTTGAGTAAGCTGGTTTTAAAAGTTTATAAAATAAATATTCATGAATTCTTCAAAAGCATCATTACTGACTTTTACCTTTTGAACTCTACAGGAAAGTGTGCACAAAACAAAGCCGCAGCTTTCTTCTGCTTGGCCTATGTGGCACTGAACTAGTCAGCCATTCTTTACAAAGGCAGACTCCCATTTGTGATACTTAATGCCAAGGCTAAGCTGCATGCATCCAGACAGTAATAACTATTTTTATTACTTGGTTTCTGAGATAAGAGGATTCTGTCATTAAAGAGTTCCCTTATGCAGTGTTTATTCATGATCTGGTGTACTGGCTGAGACTGGGAAAGCTTGAAATTGATCACTTTCATTTGTTTTAATAAACTGCCCTACTTAACTCCCAAGACTGCATTGGCTTTGTTCTCCAAGAGGTTTTGATAATGCTGATTAAATTATGTCACTTTTAAATAATTTCTAACTCTTACTTTAAAATGCAGCATTAATTTAAGATGCATTTTCTAGCAAACTGTGGTACACAGATACCCCATGTGAACTATGAAGATGTAAAAGACCTGTTTCTATTCTCAATATAATAAATAGTACTTTGGACAAAGTTCCTGCACTCTCACAGTGCAATGTGATGCAAAGAATTATTAGGAGACTTCATGAAAGTGTCTCTCTGCATGTGAAAGTATCTTGACAGCTGCATTGCTTGAATAGTTATGTGTTTACATTATCATATGGTTCCAGTAGGTTTTGTGTATGTTTCTTAAATAAAGTTTTTATTGTCTTTTTACCCTGGCAGTGCTGTACTCATGCAAGCTGAACACTGCTACTACATATCTGTACTATGTTTTAAGGATTAACTACGGAATACTGCAGGAAGCCTCACATTATTTCCTCCCCACAATAAGTGTGCAGAACACGATCAAATCCAACCCCAGAGGCACACCAAGGAATGGCAGCCAGACGCCACTAAGACTGCATCTTTGTAGATGGAGATGTAGATGCAGATGTAAGGACAAAGGTAGATGTCTTCCATAACAAAGCAGTTCCCTCCAGCACAGATTCACAGCACAAGTGAAAGTCAGATACAAAGATCCAGACATGAACAACTGAAAAAACTCCTGAATCTTCCCAAATTTCAGGCTGGAAACCTCTGACAGAAGTAATGAGTTGAGCTGGGACAAAGGAAAGGTCTCAAACTCAGATTCTCCCCCATAGCTTTCAGCATTACTGCATCACCAACAGGTTGGAAATTACCATTTTCCCCCCTCTATCTCCAACTATTCACACCAGATTGTGCCCAGTTCTGGTGTCCCCAAAACAAGAGAGACACGGATATACTGGAGAGAGTCCAGCAAAAGGCCACAAAGATGATGTAGGGACTGGAGCACCTCTCATACGAGAAAAGGCTGAGAGAGCTGGGGCTGTTCAGCCTGGAGAAGAGAAGGCTCAGGGGGATCCAATCAACGTCTATAAACACTTGATGTGAGGGTGCAAAGAGGACAGGGTCAGGCTCTTGTCAGTGGTGCCCAGTGACAGGATCAGAGGCAATGGGCACAACCTGAAACACAGCACATTCCTCCTGAATATCAGGAAACACTTTTTTTGCTGTAAGGGTGACCGAGTGCTGCCACAGGTTGCCCAGGGAGGTTGTAGAGTCTCCCTCCTTGGAGATACTCAAAAGCCATCTGGACATGATCCTGGGCAACTGGCTTTGAGTGGCCCTGCTTGAGCAGGGGAGGTGGATCAGATGACCTCCAAAGATTCCTTCCAACCTCAGCCATTTTGGGTTTTTGTGAATTATGTAGAGGTATAACATAGGCCAACAATAACATCTGATCCAAGATGTAACACTCAAATGACAAGAACACTTATTTTAAAATGTCCATTATAGACCTGACCAATTCTTTCACATCTTGACTGCTAAGAGATGCATCCAGTATTTTATATTACTACAATGAGATGAAATTAAATTATCATAGGAAGAAATTAGTCTTTTCAAGACAGCTGTGAATCCCTGTGTGACTTATAATCTTTAACTTCTGGTGTATTTTGAGGCATCACATCAATTTTTAGAAACTCTCTAAGGTTCATACTGAATCAAAGCACCCGATGAAACAGGACTGAAAACAATTGATAAGTACCTGTACCTTACAAAGTATTTCCTATATGTTTGTGTGGGAACATGGTTAAAGTAATGAAAATCAGTATTTTTTTGACTTTTAATAATATTATATCTCTTATTCTGAATTTCTATGGCAAATAAGATTTATTTATTTTCCCATTTAACAGATTTCCTTCCTATTTGAACATCTCATAATATGAAATAGAACCCATTGTAACTAATTTTATATTACACAGCATTATTGGTTATATTCTAAAGTCAAATAGCTAGCCAGTAACATCCCAGACATAACCCCTCTAACTTATTTCCTGCATGTTAGCAGGTATATTAAATAATCTGTTTACCAGAAAATGTGTTTTTCTGTAAACACAAAAAAATACACTTTCTTTTGCACTAGTTATTCGTCACAAAGCAAATACTGCAACCTGTTTTGCAAGCTGTTATTCTCTTCCTTGAACTGTATTATATCTTTCAGCTTTCTGTAGCTGTCATTAACTTTGGCCTCTTCTTTATCTTCAATCTGAAGTTAATTCTCTGTCCAGCATGCTCCTGGCTGCTTTGAGGGATTAAATATAAGGGTTTATGAAGAAAAGGAGCTTTTCATACAATGCTATTACACCATGATAGCTTTCACAGAAATTGTTGACTCTTGAAAAATGTATGTTAACCACACATGTTGTTCATTTAAAAAGAAATATTATCATATTGTAAAATAATAAAAAGGATTATTTTAAAGTATTTGCTGAACATCTATGCAATCCTATTACAAGAAGCAGACAGTAACATATCCTATTCTGAGCACAGCACACAGACATTGGACATGCTGTTTGTTCGTATACATTGTACAATTATTCTTCGAAGACACATTCAAAATAATACCTAAATTTTTACTTCTAAAGGAAATTCTTTTAAGAAAATGGTAAATCTAGAGAAGCATTCCAGTGTTAGAGTTATATATCTGTGTTCCTGTTGTACCGGCCTTTCATTTTATTTCACTTCAGCTAAGTAAGGCATTCATCTACAGACCATTTTGGAAATTTAGGATAGTAATTAAATGGCTTATGCTAACCATTATATAGTGTGTCTGTGCTAATTTCTAAGATGTCTAACCAGCAGTAGCAATAACAGAGGAGAAATGTTGTGTATCTGAGGACGATGCTTCCTTTCCCACATGCTTCAAAACAGAAACTCACTCATTTTAAAGAATGAGCAACTTCAGCTAACCCTGTTGACCTAACTGAGCACCAGGTGGAACTCAGGCTTTTCCATTACTAATAACTGTGAAAATCTTAGAAATTTAAAGTACATGTGAGATACTAGCCAGACTTAAACTGGACCAGGTCATCAGTTGGACATAATGGCAATATCACTCTCATTTCCCTTCCCAACATGTTTTCTATCCCATAAAGTGGAGAATGGTGTAGGAAGCTGCAAGAGATAACTTTGCTACACAATTTAGCTACTGAAAAATCCTTACAGCTGAAGGAATTTTCCACAGCATTAAACGAGAGCCTAAATAACATCTATCACTACCTAATACTATGCATTTAAAGCTCCACAATCTGCATCAAAAAAATAAAGAAAGCTATTAAAGGAACACTTCGGTCACTGTGGGGTTTTTTTCACTGAAAATCACATTGTATGCAAAAAAGAAGGTACCTGTCTCAGTATCTTCTACAAGCAATAATCATTCGGATGTGTTCGCTTGCCTCAAATGCTCTGAAACACTAAAATGAAGACTATTTCTAGCTTCAGTTAATTTGCACTAGATTATAGCTGAGTGACTTAAGTAAAAAAAAATTATTAATATTACATCTGTTATAGATGGAATAAGCATGGATAAACATAATCTTTTCATTGTTTTATGGAACCGCAATCTACCAGCAAGTGTACAAATCCGCACGATATCCTTGAGTGCTGGATTTAAATTTGGGTCTCAGAGAGTGGTGAAAGATGTTCACGATCTTAAGTATACAAAGAATCGCTGGCTGACTAAACATATGAACTAGCTTCTGCAACTCATTTGCAGAGATAAAGCACATTTTTATTTCAACATCAACAACATAATTTCTTACTTATTCCTGATTTTCCAACAAGTACAGAGACTAAATGCACAAATGGGTGTGACGGGACTCAGGAACCTGCAGGTCAGCATGGCACACTGCAATATGCTTCCTGCACGTCCTCCAGGAAAACTGGAGATCAAAGTTTTTCTGGGGTAGGTCTGCAGGTAAAAGCCCCAATATATACTTTACATACCCATTCAGCAAGAAAAATTACCTGTTAAAAAAAGCATTTTTATTCCTGTGTAACTGCATATATATTGGATTTAAGCACTTAGGCACTGCAGAACAGGCAGCCTACATAATGTAGAGTTATTCATACTTTGAAATACACAAATACCTGTATCTCACTTTTCTAGATGACACTGTTACCCTTGAAAACTTTTTGAGTTCAGCCTTTTAGACCTCGGTTTCAGATTTTTAAAATGGTACAAGCACTTCTCCTGGAAGAGCTCTAGAGGACTGATACAGTAAAGATTACAGAAGATGCCAGATAATCAGACAGAATGAATAGAAGATGGTCTTAGAGTCAGACATCTGAAATATCAGTACTTTCCTGTCAAATACAATGTTTCTCTCTCCTTCCCCTAACTGTCCACCACTGATGATGACAATAACTTTCCAAATGCCTCTTCAGCTCACCTTCCATTTTTAAATATGCTGAATATGCAATCACAAAGTTACTGTCACACCCATCCGCAAGAGATTTTATCTGGCAGAATACTTTTCACCTACTTAGCATGCACAGGTCAAAGGAGAAGACGGTAAGCAGTCCATAATTTTTACATTCCTTGTTTTCCCTAAATACTTCAGGCAATTAATTCTGAACATTTCTTTAAAATTCAAGTTACACAAAATGTACCTTTCTTTCTGATGACTGGTTATATATTAGACCAGTCTTTATAACACTTATTCAAGAAATGATGGACAGTATACAATCAATGTGGCTCACAACGAATCTAGCTGCCACTCTGGAAAGTTTATGAAGACTGGCACTAACGACCGAGGCACAGAACTGAATAAGCAACAGGCTGATGTATAACCTACAAAGTTTAGTGAAGTAACATATCCCAGCAATACTCACCAATTGTTAGCCACTGGAAGCCAAGGAAAAGTCTTGCCTTCCACCTCTAAACGCAATAACTAGCATGACCCCTGAACATGTGGACAACTCTATCCACCATCCAAGAAAAAGGGTGTGGCGGGTTGACCCTGGCTGGATGTCAGGTGCCCAGCAAAGCCACTCTGCCTTCCCCTCCTCAGCTGGACAAAGGAAAGGAAAACCATACTGAAAGGCTCATGGGTCACTCACCAATTAGTCACAGGCAAAACAGACTTGACTTGGGGAAAATGAATTTATTGCCAATCAAATCAGAGTAGGTAATGAGAAGTAAAAATCATATCATAAAACACCTCCCCCCAATCCCTCCCTTCTTCCCTGGCTTAACTTCACTCCCAATTTCTCTACCTCCTTCCTGCCAGTGGAGCAGGGCGATGAGGAATTGGGGTTGCAGTTAGTTAATCATACATTATCTCTGCTGCTCCTTCCTGCTCATAGGGAGGACTCCTCACAGCATGGGGTCCCTTCCATGGGAGACTGTCCTTCACGAACTTCTCCAACCTGAGTCCTTCCCATGGGCCACAGTTCTTCAAGAACTGCTCTAGCACAGGTCCCTTCCATGGGGTCACAGGTCCTGCCAGAAACCTGCTCCAATGCAGGCTTCCCATGGGGACAGCAGCCTCCTCTGCTCCACCACAGACCTCCATGGGCTGCAGGAGGACAGCCTGCCTCACCACGGTCTTCACCACACTGCAGAAGAATCTCTGTTCTGGTGCCTGGAACACCTTGTCCCCCTCCTTCTTCACTGACCATGGTGTCTGCAGAGCTGTTTCTCTCACATTTTCTCACTCCTCTCTCCCGCTGCAACTGCTGTTGCGCAGCAACTTCCCCCCTTCTTAAATATGTTAACCCAGAGCCATTACCACTGTTACTGATGGGCTCAGCTTTGGTTAGTGGTGGGTCCATCTTGGAGCTGGCTGACATTGGCTTTGTTGGACATGAAGGAAGTTTCCGTCAGCTTCTCACAGAAGCCACTCCTTTAGCCCCTGCCCCACTACCAAAACCTTGCCACACAAACCCAATACAGAGGGCATCTGCTCTTCAACAGGTGGCCTGCTGAAATCTGAGGGGAGGCCTTCAACTAATAGAACTCTATGGAAGGGAAATAAGTGGCTCTTCCGTTTTAAATTACATTGTTTAGTCAAGACCTCATGCACATTGTTGTCTATCGTGGGTGGGTAGGGGGAGTTAACTGAAAAGAAAAGGGCAAATTACATATGAGGTTCAAAGTGATATCTAAAAACATGCACTTGGTCCTTCCATTAAGCAAGAAGCATTCAGACAGCACTGATCTCTTTGAACAATACACTGTCTGAACACTGGCTCAGGCTGTATGTGAAATCCAAAACTGATTTACTTAATTATGATTTTTAAACCAGGCACAAAGCAATTGAAACTCACAGGACAGGCATAAAAACTGTCAATAAATAAACTCTTTACAGAAAACACCAGCACAGGAGTTGACAGTGTACTATATAGAGTGTTACACAAATAGCAAGAGAATGATTATCTAATTAAGCCTGCCTTGCAAGCATACCCAAAGAAGCTCTGAGCACTGGCTTCTCACATTGAAGAGCTGAAAAAACAGAAAAAAAAGTTGACTACATAACAAATTTTGTCTTTATAATGCTGACTACCTACTGACAAATACATCACTCTTCAAAAATTTCTGTCATCATTCCTCTTGGCTGACTACTGATTTCATCTGCAAAACTGAAATAAGACATAATAGTTCACAGCACTACAGAGACCTGTAAAAGCCCCTCAGTGGCTTGAAGTAGTAATTTTAAAATAATTTCATAGTCCCAGATCCTAAAGAAACTAAATGTATTCTCAAGAACTTCAAACTTGAAGCGCCTTGCCCAGTAAGTTTTTGGACACCATCAAATCCATACTGTGGTCTTCAAATCATAAGAGATGCTTGTCCTTAGGAATCATCTGCTTGGACAGGAATATGTTCTTCCTTCCCTCTCCCCTTCAACTGGGTCACAAACCATTGGTGGTTGAAGGTAAGCCTGACATTTAGCTCTTAAAAGTGATTTAGACAGAATTAAAAAACAGCAGACAAAAAACCCCAGCCAAAATCGAGGAACATAATGTAGGAAGCTTGAGTTTTTTAAAAACTGAGAAAATAATAATCCAGTTTAGAATTTACAGCCCAGTGACATGAATACATAACTCCAGAGGAAGTATCCTACTCTCTGCAGAGGCTATCCAGTGGTTGGAAGCCTCTCCCTAAATAGCAATCTGAACTCAGCTGAGAGAATAAGATGAATCAACTTTAAAGCACAGCTTTACATTCCCAAAATTGAAAATCTACTAAAGTATTAAATAGATTAAAATAATCTCATGAGAATAGAAATTTCAATTAAAAACTCAGTGAAAAAATGAGACAACAGTAAAACATAAACATGACACAAGAGGTCAGCCAAGCCTGTTCTTAATGATGGCAAGCAATATGCAAGAGAAACAGATTTCATACAACAGAAAACCTAAGGCACCTGTAACTCAGGGACAGCAAACCAGTCTACACATCACAGAAGCAATGAAGACTGGGAACTGACTAAATCATGTGCTTTCTCAGAGTCAATACAATGACTCTGATTCAATATCTATCTAAAATAATAACTGTGGGCTGAAGGAAGCAGATGAAAATATGGTGGCAATTATATTAATGTGCATCACTGAGAACATACTAACACTAAAAGGTCCACTGTCACACTTCTGAAGAGTATGTTAGTAGTTCCTGTGCTTGTGCTGGGCACCCGTGCCAAATCAACTGATCCAGCCCAGACTGTTCCCTGTCCTCTGAGACAATATAGAAACTGGTGCTTGAACAGGATGCTGCAGTTGCTTAAGAAACAGTTTCACAATATAACATTCAGACCATCAGGTAGTCATTACATTTTCAACTGAAATTAAAATCCTCAGTATTTTTATAAAAACCCTCACATGGTCCAGTACTTTTTCTTCCATTTTCATTCCTCATTAGAGCTTTCTTCTTGCAGCCTTACTGATCATATGTAAGAACTGATTTCTTCTCCTCCACTTTGCCTCAGTTTTACTCTGTGGACTGAAATCCTTGAATTTATTGTATTTGCTGAAGACATTCATTCATTAAAACTGAGGGGAAAAAGAATCCTTTATTTTATATTTCTTGTCTGTTCATTCTTTTATTCACAGGATAAAAGTCTAGAGTATTGAATAAATATCTTGAGAAAAATATCCAAGAACTTATTTTTGCAATCAAAATCATTCAAATCCAGACCAAACTCACCAAATTTCTTCACAAAAATTAATTTTCAGTTACTTCTATTTGGACCAAAGAAAACCAGGAATTTTTTAGACAAAGGAAAAGTGGGTCAACCTAAATCTCACTTGTTCATGAAGCAGAGGATGGCTCAGGATCATAACTGGTTTCAAGTTCGTCAACTGTAGTTTCTCTGACATGGACTGGTAACAAGTCAGCTTTTATTCTTTTACCCCAAGGCTGAGAAAAGAAGAAAATTCTTGAACAAACATTTAACTGACCTCATAGTGCTAACCTGGTCCACTTTAAAGTGATAAAAGACCAGGTCTACAGGGCTCCACTTAGAAAAACTTTAAATAGCACAGCTGACCACTAACACTAAAAGGTTCTGCAGTTTTGACCTACACTTTTCCTCTATAGACGCAGGGAAAGGGAGCGGGAAGGATTTTGTCCCGAGGGCAGGGAAAAGATGCTAATTGAAATTTTAAATGGTACTTCCACTTAAGACATTACACAATTTTATGTTACTGAGAGCAATATATATACTTACTGCATGTTTAACCTTGACTACTAAAGTCTTTCTCAAACCACCTGAGACACAAATATGGTAATACACAAACTGTAATTTTTTTTCATGGTATAGAACTGCTCAAAGGTTTTCACTTTAATTAAAATTGTTATTAATTTATTGTGAGTTCCAACTGAATTCACTGTGAAAGTCTGCAGCATTCATTTTGTTTTTAAGGAGAAGTTTGGTGGGGTTTTGCAGGTTTTTTTGTGGGGGTTTTTTGTTGTTTTGTTTGTGGGGTTTTTTTAAACAACCATTTATTCACAGCATTATCACCAACAGCACACATGTAACTAAGTTAGCACTTTTGCTTATACCCCTGGAAGGGCCTGCTCCTCCTATTTGAGTAAAATGACTGTTTCCTGTTGATATCAAGAGTCTACAGAGATTGTATGTATTTTCAGAGAGTTAAAAAGTATCTTTAAGAATATTTATTTTACAAATCACAGTTATGTAGCAGTATGGAATGCCAGATACAATATTATACAAACTATGAATTTCATGCTGAAGTCTAGAAAATAGTTTCATAAGTTTGACATATTTATTACAGATCTTCCAAAGTAAACTCTTACCACTCCTATTCCCACTATAATGGTAAAGATTATCCACACATGCACATGGAAACTCAGGCTATGAATACATAAAATATAATCAGATTTTAATACGGTGCATATTAAGAAGAGTTATTGATATTTGACACATATATTTCACAGATACACACTATGTGATCCTTCAGAAGACACTGGAGGTTTTTTTCTCCAAATGAGTAAAATGTAACATGTACTCCCCCACTTAAAAAAAAAATAAAAAAAACCCCACAAAAATAAAAATACAAGTTATTTCACTTAAAAAAAATATTGCTATGTACAACAGAAAAGTAATCAGGAAGTTATGGTGGCAAGTTACTCTACCAATATGCTGCTGGACAGAAAGTGTCGAAGTGAATAATTGATAGATTGTGACACTGCAATAGATGGGACTATATAGCAAAAGAGAGAGAAAGATCCCTAAGGACCAAAGTGCACATCTTTGTAATGGGAGCAGCTGTAATAAATCTAAGCTGACAAGTATTCAGAGACTGAAGCAATGTTCCATCAAATATTTTTAAAGTCAGTTCCACACAAGTCAACCCAGCTTCGCCTGGAGATTTATCAGACATTTAGCTGGTGCACATGTGATCACTTGTTAAAGTGAAGGGGAAAGCTAAAGAAGTGGACAAATGAGAGCTACTAGACCAAAGCACAAAATGCCTAAGGATGAACCTTCACATTTTGTTAAAGTTTTGAAACATTTAAAAATCTGTTCTCATACCTCACATTTTTAAAATATTTTTTGTTCTCCACTAAAGGTTTTTATTTAAGGAAAAGAATTGAGAAACTAATTTTTTTTCTTTTCCAAAGTTTATGAATGTGCCTCAAAGTTATTTTTTAAAAATAAATTAAAAATTCATTCAAGATGCACATATTTATTTCCTAACACAGCTGGACATTTTTTATTTTGAAGTCTTACAGAGAAGTTCACAAAATTCTGCTGGGAAACTCAACCAACTTAGACAAAAGACAGACATTTAATCACATGGACTTTAGAAAACAGTACTAAGAATAAGGTATCATTCATTCAAGAAAAATTAGTTTACTAACATCCTTCACAGTATCAGCCTAAGCAAAGGACTAGTTATGGAGTCCCTGGTCAAGAAAACATCATCCTCAATAGTAGATTAAGCCTGTTTAATATTCAGAAACCTTCAAAATACTTAGCAAAATGGACAACGTGACAAATCCTGATATCAGAAGAAAAAAACCAACAACATTTGGTAACAAAAATAGATACACCAAGTACCTGACTGTATGCCAGGATGATTCTGTATCCTACTTACAACTACACTCACGTGAGAAACATGAATCGAACAGCTCTCAAATGCTGTTAACTCAACACAGTTCAAATACAGACACTGTTAACAAAACTCTGCTAAGATAAAACATTCCCCAAAATTTAGAAATATGTAAAATTAGAAAGCAATGAGTGGAAGGAAGAGATGGGGCAGATAGTGGAGTGATAAGAGAAGAAGAAAAATCAGCTAAAGGTTATGAAATAAGATGAGAAGGCAGAATCCTGTACCATTTCACAAACACCATTTAGGGATAGTGGAGTTGAGTAGAGTATTAGGCATACTCTGATGTAAGCCCTGGATCCACGCTCCTTCTGTATGTATCTCTGGTCATACCGCACAATGCAAGCATGACCCAGTTCAGAGTGTGAATGGTAATTTCACACAAGTGAAATACAAAGATGCAGTGGAAAGTGGTCAGGGGTATTCTGGACTGGACCAGGCTGTCTGCTCCCCAAAGCTTCGCACTCCCAGAATTTAGGAGGTCTGAGTCAACCAATTTAGAGATCCAGGAGTCTGAAGATATTTCTACAGTAAGTCTCCCAATCTCACTGCCAGCAGGAAACCCTGTGACTCTTCTATTTATTTACATTCACATTTTCATATCCAAGTTTGATGACAGCCATCTACTGACAATTACGTTTATGGAGCGAAGAGAGATGGATAAACTATCACACAAACTGACATCCACAGTTCTACTCATCTGATGATGGAAGTTGGCACCAGCTTGTCTGTATGAATGAGAGAAGACAGCACAGGGTAGAAATGTATCGTAAGGGGCTGTTGAAATCCCTGAACACAAACACAAGCAGTTTATAATTGATGAGGTAAAGATTTAAGAACCAGATGGATTTCTATCATGCAGTCCCTTTTGATCCTCATTTATGTTCTCTTCTGTCGAAGAATGTGGCAGTTGCAGTATTCAGTGATGCAGTGCTACCCTACCTAATTCTTGACATAGAAGAAATGCACCACTACATCTGGCAGCCCTCTTACTGCAACTGCCATGGAAAGCTAAGCACAGCGTCTTTCCAAAAAAGGGGACTGAAATCTACCTCTGCTAAACTGACACCATCTCAGTCAACAAGGAAATAAGGGCTACAGTAACGTGACCCATTCCATTTTGAAATATCAATTGGGTTTTTTTCCTTCTGAAGCTTTTGATTAACTTTAAAATTACTGAAGTGAACAGTTTCAGTATTTGGAAATTCACAAGCAGGCATTTTTATGGACCAACACATACCAACTTCAAACTGATCAACGAAACCTACTTATGATAAGACTTAAGCACAAACCACATTTTCCCAAGAGCATTATATACCCTTATTAGTTTAGTATTTTTGTTAGAGATTCTCCAGCATTATTGAATTATTTACTAGTCTGTGTAGAGACTAACACATAAAGAATGACATTTTTCTTCAAAAGTTACTAATATAGAATTATATGACAAAAAACAGCATTTTAATTCAAGCGATGGAGAGGTCAGGGACAGATCAAGAAAAAGCAAAGAATACCCATTTATTTCTGCTTTAGTGCAATCCAACAATGACAGTGATGACAGCACTGATAGTGACACCATGCAACTACAGCACTATATCTGAAGAGGATTTCCAATTGCAAAAAATATCAATGTAACCACTCACTGTTTTTCAGCTCTCTGAAAGTCATTATGTATTTTAAGTTAGTCATTTACACTCTATAATAAAGAGGAGACAACCACTCTATAAGGTAATTCATCCCATGCCAAGAAAGGTAACCAAGAAAAGTGAGATGAAAGTTAAGACCCTGCAAGAGGTCTCTTGCCACTAACAACTGGAGAAGCCTTACCAACTAGGTTATACATGATGTTTGACTTTAACATACAAAGTCAGAAGAAATAAATTGGTCCCCTGTTCACTAGACTGAGTTTTGGGGCTTTTATTTTAGCTGCAACACTGAAGAACTCACTTTTCATGATCTTCTCTAGCTACAAATAGAAAACAATGCTTCAAAAAAAGCAAAAAGACTCTGAAATCAGTTTAAAAATTAGTTCTAGCTCTTTGTCATACTTGAAAAAAACTATAATGACAACTCAAGGCTGTTGTCATCCACAGAAATGCTACAAAAATCACGGAACAGAATGGCCAAAAATAATTTTTATATATATATATAT
>NW_010333466.1:5368-7511 GCF_000700745.2 Antrostomus carolinensis | reverse complement strand
CAGGTGCAGGACCTTGCCCTTGGCCTTGCTGTACTTAATGAAGTTTGTATGGTCCCACCTCTCCAGCCTGTCAAGGTCCCTCCCTTTGGATGGCATCTTCTAAAATCCAGCTGCTCACATCTCTCAATCATGCCCAGTGGCAGTCTCTGTGACAATGAATGACCCGTCCCTCCTGTCCCTTTCTCTGTGCTCTATTTGCATGTTTCATGTGGCACCATCAGCTCCACACCCCACCTCTGCACAGCCCCACGATTACGAGCCCACATTTTGGCTGCAGGATCCCCACAGTACGAACACACCACGCAACTTCAATGAAAAACCCACACTTTATCCAGTTTTGGCCTGGGAATTTCCTCTCTTCAAATCATAATCTCCATAGCTATGAAACTTATTATTTGAAGAATAAATTCTTCAATATTAATTGAAGAATAAAATTATTATGGGACAGTGGGTGTTTCAGCCTGTTTGTTGCTTCGTGCAGAACCTACCTGCCAAGCCGAGGCACCAGAGGAGTTTTTACCCATCTATGTTCCATCCACCCTTAGAACTTCCAGAGCCCAGAAGAAGGCCACTCATTAGCACTCCAGCATTAATTAAAGGTATTTTCTTTCTCTTGCAGAGCACAGCACGTTAAATCCCAGCCCCTCATTGTAGTTTCAACTTGATTCTGTATCAACACCCTCCCCCAAGCCCCACATCAGTCTATGGCCTTGATTGTTAATTAAAACTGGGAGTTACAGGTTACACAAGGATAAGAAGGTTTGCTCTTCTGGCCTGGACTGGTGTAATAACAGGCTCTGGGGGGAGTGGGATGGCCACAGAGAGAAGTTGTGAAGAGAAGGAACATGAGTATTCATCTGAACACAGGAATTACTGCTCCTGGGAACTGAGGGACACAGAAAATGAAATTGAAAAGCACAAAAAAACCCCAACTGAAATAAGCTGTTAAGATCAAAAGAGCAACAGGAAAATTTGGTGAATTTGGGGGCCTACAAGAAAAAAATCTGGTGAATTTGGGGGCCTACAAGAAAGTTGGGGAGGGACATTTTACAAGGGCTGAGAAAGACAGAACAAGGAGAAATGGCTTGAAAGTGGAAGAAGGCAGGTTTAGATGAGATATTAGGAAGAAATTGTTTGGTGTGAGGGTGGTGAGACAGTGTCCCAGGTTGGCCAGAGAAGCTGTGGCTGCTCCTCCCTGGAAGTGTTCAAGGCCAGGTTGGATGAGGCTTTGAGCAACCTGGTCTAGTGGAAGGTGTCCCTGCTGCTGGCAGGGGGGTTGGGACTGGATGAGCTTTCAGGTCCCTCCCAACCCAACCCAGTCCATGATTCTGTGATTCCATGAATTAAGAGATCCGTTCCCCTCTCTGGAGGTTGGTGTTGAAGAGATGGACTCTGACATTCACAGGAAAAGGAACAGTCTGTAATTCACTCCTCAAACAAAAGCTGTGACACTCACAGGACGTTCCTACCTAGATGGAAGTACAACAGTGTCACCCTCAGCATCTCCCTTAAGAGTCACACCTGCAACACAAACTCCTTGGACCACGTGCAACTCAGCAGCGTGTCTGCTACTGACAAAAGACACATTTGTAAGGAATTCAGGGACAGAAAACTTGCAACTTGAGTCATTCTACAGGAAAACTAAGACTGGAGGACATGAGGCCAGCCAGCAGGAGCTGTTTGTGGTCTGCAAACACACTGGGCTCCTGTTTGTTGCCTCCTGATTAGGGAACGTTGGGTTCCTGCCCAACTGCTGCTGGGGAGCACCTGTAGCTCAGACACCTCGGAACAAGTGGGACACGGCAAACTGGTCCAGGCAAATTAAGATTTGGAAGTTAATGAGGCAGTGGGCATGGAAGGGAAGTGTTGAGGTGCTGCTGGAGGCTGGGTGGGACTGCAAGGACAGTGCAACCACAGTGGTGACATGCAAGAGGGCACAGTCCCCACCACCAGCTGGGGCAAGTCAATATGGCACACAGGAGGCCTCAACCCACAGGAGCTCCTGAGAGGGCATGACCAACCAGGTCCCAGGCTGCAGGGTGTGCCTGGTGCTTCTACAGGCTGAGAGAGTTGGGGCTGTTCAGCCTGGAGAAGAGAAGGCTCCAGGGAGACCTTCTAGTGGCCTCCCAGTACCTGAAGGGGC
>NW_010333466.1:2265-5143 GCF_000700745.2 Antrostomus carolinensis | reverse complement strand
GGAAGGTGTCCCTGCTGATGGCGGGGGGGTTGGGACTGGATGAGCTTTGAGGTCCCTTCCAACCCAAACCAGTCTGTGATTCTATCACACATGCACAGAATCACAGAATCTTAGTGGTTGGAAAAGACCTTTAAGATCACTGAGTCCAACCATAAAAAGGAAATGGATAAAACATATTTTCATGTTAACTGTAGGCCCTCAATTTACAGATCAAGGAAGAAAAAAAAGGGAAAAACCACCACAAATGGTAGTTCTGCAAACAGCTGAAGAACATATAAAATGGCACTGCCACCTTCTCTCTGCGGATGCTCATCCACTCATCTTCTGCTGTTTCTCCTCCCTTATCAATGCACAGGTCCATTAAAAAAAAAAAAGGCCAAAAACCCAACCCAAAGCAAGGAATTGAGCTGGCTAAAAACACTCCTGGCAAAAAATACCAATAAAAGAGAGGTTTTTTCAGTTGGATTAAATCCCTCATCCATGTCACCTTATAACCACATGAACACTTCAGCTGGCAACGATTCCAGAGGAGCTGGGTGGGCAGAACAAGCAGGAAGAAGGTGAAAGCAGGAAGGTGTGCTTCTTTCTGTGGTAATGCCAACTTACAGCGCTGGAGGAACCGCTGGCCCAGCTTCACGTTGCACTTGAAATCAAATGCTTGCACTAGGACAGGGAGAACCTCCACCCTGCCTATCATCTGAGCGTGGGTTAGACAAGGAAACTTCAAGGACACACTTTTAGAAGGTCCATTCAGTAGAAAACAGAGCAGAGAATGGAGCCACCAGCACTGATCAGCTATCACGGCCTAAGGATCTCTAAAATGGAAGGCCAGGGAATTCAGGTTCTTGTGCAATTATCAGAGAGTATCTGACTTACCGAGTCAAAGAGACAACGTGGACATCAAAACCCTAAGGAGAGGTGCTGTGGGACTTGTTATGCAGGACATAATCTTGTTTAACTTAAAACTTGAGATATCATCTTCATAAATCTGACACCCTGAATCACAGCCTTTCCAGACGGCAAGAAACACACGACGAGCCAACTGAAGTTCACAGAAGGATTTTGCCAGCACAGCAATGTCGAGTGGAAAAGTGGTCTTCTCACACCCCTAAGTGACGTACACTCCACAGCAGCACCTTCTAGTGAAAACCACTGCTTCTCAAGTTTACATGGACAGTGAAGTTTTTGGCTTTTGCTACGTCACACAAACACAACACAGAAGGCATTTTGTTGTCCAGATGACATTCACATTCTGCTTGGGAAGTAGCTGGGGTGTAATCTGGAGACCTTGGTGTAACGTTAGATCTCCTTAGATCCCATCCAGGAGCAGGGTACATCAATACAAGGGAAACCTGAAATACCAAGTTTAATTTCATCCTGGCCTGGATCAGCACCAGTGTGACCAGTAGGAGCAGGGCAGTGCTGGTCCCCCTGCACTGGGAATCACTGGTGAGGCCGCAGCTGGAGTGCTGGGTTCAGTGTTGGGCCCCTGAGTCCAAGAAGGACATGGAGGTGCTGGAGCGTGTCCAGAGAAGGGAACGGAGCTGGGGAAGGGTCTGGAGCACAAGTGTGCTGAGTTCCCTTGTGGCTGAGGGAACTGGGGGTGTTGAGCCTGGAGAAAAGGAGGCTGAGGGGAGACCTTGTGGCTCTGTGCAAGTCCCTTGGAGGAGGGTGGAGAGAGGTGGGGGTGGGTCTGTTCAACCAAGGCCCAAGGGACAGGCCAAGAGGAAATGGGCTGAAGTTGTGGCCAGGGCAGTTGAGATGGGATGTGAGGAAGAATTTCTTTGCTGCAAGGGTTCTGAGGCATTGGAAGGGGTTGCCCAGGGCAGTGGTGGAGTCCCCATCCCTGGAGGGATTGAAGAGTCGTGTAGACACAGTGCTGAGGGACATGGGTTAGTCATAGGGGACTGGTCAGTGTTGGGTTCATGGTTGGACTCCATGAGCTTAAAGGGCTTTTCCAATCCTGGCAGTTCTGAGATTCTGGGATCATTATCCTCCATCAGACCATCTCTTGAAGACTTTTTCCTCCTATCTCCTTTCTTGCTGTTACCATTTAATGTGTAAACAACTGAACTGCTCATTCTCCTGTCCATGAAGACTTCCCTCCATGGAGGGAACACCCATACAAGTCTGCAAGGATCAGTTTGTGTCTGTATTTTTTCTCCTTCTCTGTACCAGCATGTGTACTGCAGGATGCACCCTAAGCCTGAGAGAAGGACTCAAACAGTTGTAACCACCCATCCTGAGTCTCTACAAAGAACATTTATCTGCTCAGCTACCGTGTGCTCAATGTTCCAGACACAGAAGGCTCAGGCAGAAAAGGTTGATAAACTTATTTCCCTACATCACACTGCTCTTCTGGTTTACTGAAAATAGGCTTTTTTCCCTCCAAACCTGCACATCTGCTCACTGAAGAGGGGATGAAGCAGCCTCACCCACACTGGGCTATGAAGGGAGAAAAACTTGTCCTACCTGTAAAGCAAACTAAGCATCTCAATGAGATATTTTATAAGGCTGCCTATTAAAAGAGGATGGGAACCCTACATCACACTGCTCTTCTGGTTTACTGAAAATAGGCTTTTTTCCCTCCAAACCTGCACATCTGCTCACTGAAGAGGGGATGAAGCAGCCTCACCCACACTGGGCTATGAAGGGAGAAAAACTTGTCCTACCTGTAAAGCAAACTAAGCATCTCAATGAGATATTTTATAAGGCTGCCTATTAAAAGAGGATGGGAAAGGAGGAGTCACGCGCTATCATCTCCAAAAATCACATCCACCCTTGAACACGGTGAGGAATTAAACCATCTACTGTCCCAAATGAGCAGGTTAAAATTCTGAACACTGGGAAAGATTACAAATTTCCTTTGTCAAAGCTC
>NW_010333466.1:0-2250 GCF_000700745.2 Antrostomus carolinensis | reverse complement strand
GAAAGAGTGCTTGCTATATGGAAAAGTGAGTTGAAAATGAGTTGAAAATCCTTTACCAGTGACCAAACCAGGCTTGCTCTGCTGTGCAAGCCCCAAACAGGCTGAAGTACCCAAAGTGATTGACGTGCAGACTTTAGTATTAAAAAAAAGAGATAGTTTTGAGAGGAGTGGATTCATTCTCACAATAAATGACAAAAAGAATTCTATTTCTTTAAGACACAAACAAACCAAACCGCCTGTTCCCAGCCTTGTAGAGAAAAAAGGATTCTCACGTTCAGCACTTCCTGCCGTAGAGTCGCGGGCTCCACACAGCTGATGAGTCGAAGCAGCAGGTCCATCATTGCTGATGTATCTATATGCTTTAGCACCAGGCTAATGAATTTGTCTTTTTTCCTTAAAAATGCAATCACCTAAAAATAAAAGCATCATCATCAGTGGTTAGTACGACATAGAGACACGGCAGGTGGAATTTCCTGTACTTCACCTGCTTGTCTCAACCAACTGATGAGACAAGATTGATTTTTCTTGATGCAAAATTACTATTAGGTTGAGAAATTCTCCAGAGAACACAGAGGGAAGAGTACCATTCTCATTTCAAAGCAGTATTAAATTAAATCTTTTTTAAAGTTATCTTTTCTTTCCTCTGTGTCACAAAGAAACCCACAGAAATAGGAGAATCAAGAAGCTGAGGAAGCTGGAGAATTTTTCCTTCCCGCTAAGGCTCTGAGAGGGGAATTCTCTCATTTAAATAAAAATCACTTTTGAATTGGAAGGCATGTATTCCTAAAACCCCACTGGACTCATGTTTCCAGCACCCCTTTTATAGGCATGAGACTGAAGCATTGTTTATGCAACGAGATGCTTCTGGGCAAGGATCAAAGGCTGCACCAACATGTCTTAGTATGAAATATAAAGCTTTAGCTGCGGCACAGGAATATCCCAGTTACCGCAGGTCTGAAATTAGAGCTGTGTAAAAGTGTCAAAATAAGGCAGCAACTCCCTCAACTGAGGAATCTGAAGAACTTCTCAAAGCCTACAATTCCAACCTTAAAGAGCACAGCGAGCTATTTCTCATCTCTGAGACCACAGTGAGATCAGGAAGGCAGCAGTGACGCCGCCGTACAACACAAACAACGGCAGCGAGTGAATCTGTGTTTAAAATCTAATCACTACCTGTTCCGTTTTTCTTGCAATGAGATTCCCAATAGTCTTACTGAAGAAACTGGCAAGCAAAGGGTTCAGAGGAGGCTCGTGATCCAAGAAGTCATAGAGGATATTCAGCAGAGTTTCATCCCCTCCGAGCTTGTCGTTGATCTGCGGCACATCCGAGGTCAGCAGTTCACAGGCTGTGTTTGGATATCTGGAAGGACAGAACCGGAGCAACTAAAGGTGAAATGAAAACTCTCAAAAAAATCTTCCCTTCTTACAGTTCTAAAGGAAAGAGAATTGAGGATCACCCTTCCTGGAGACAGGGGGGAAACCCACAGGAGAGACAAGGGTCGGGTACATCAGTGGCAGGCTTGAAGGAAGGACAATTTCCTGTGGAATATCATCATCCCTGTGTTCCAAGCGCTGAATTACGACCCCAGCTGCCTCCCCACTCCTGTTCCTTCTCATTTTTCAAAGTGATGCTTCATCAGCTTCGATACACTTAAAATCTCTACAAATCTTTTAACATGAATCCATCTGCACAACTTAAATTCACCCCAAACCTGAAGGCTGATTTGAAGAACACGGATTTTTAGCAGGTGTCTGTAACGTTTCTGAGAAATTATTCTTTCTACAAATCAAAAGTGAGCATTATCATCATCAAAAAAAATAATCAAGAGGGCTACAAATGAGAGCCAGAACATTTGATACAACACAAAGCTCCTAACAAATCAGCATACACTATGGACAAGCACGTAATTGATTACCAGTCTTTGGAATTTTAATTTTTCAGCAGAGTCTACAAATTTCTGTACAATAAACTTGTTTTTCAGAAAATACCACTGTGCCTGGTTTAGATAATTTTGCTCACTCACATCAGAACATGAAATGATATTTGACAGCTAATGAAATCCCTTTTTTTTCCCTGACCTTGTTTCTTGTTCCTCCACATGGTGCCTTTAGAAACAGGTCACACTTATGATCAGAAAAGGTAAAAACATGTTTATAATTAATATTATAAATAGAAAATGTCTCAAATATCAAAGTACATACACACAAAGAGAATCCCAAAATCCCAGAGTGGTGGGGTTGGAAGGGACC
>NW_010333465.1:16805-23690 GCF_000700745.2 Antrostomus carolinensis | reverse complement strand
TCTCCGCCAGACTCCGGCACTCGTTGTCCCGTGTTGCCGGGGGGAGTGTCGGAGCTGCCGGGTGGGGCTGGGTCGGTCAGTCACCCCTTCCTCTCCACCTAGATCCCGCCATCAAACCATGGCCGCTCACTCGCTGGGCTCCTCAGGGACCCACAGGAGCTCAGGTCAAGCCCATACTGAGGTGGTGGTGCCTTCTGAGGTGTTTCCTGAGCAGACAGTATTGAAGGTGGGGAAGCGCACCTTTGGGTGTGCCAAGTGTCCTGGAAGCACAGCCCTTGGCAACTGTTTAGTGCAGACAAATAAATAGTTGGCAACTACAGATGTAATGCTGTTATAGATACAGATATCCCTGAAAATACTAAAATAAATGAGCTCCCTTTGTGCTCTCAGAAAGCTGCAGTTCAGCAGTGAGAGAATTAGTATAATACGTGGCAGCTGAATGTGGGAGTACATTGGGGAAGTGTCGTTATGTGCTTGACCTATGGTACTTTTCTCTCGGTATCCATTAGTGGCCGCTGTCAAAGACCGGATGGTCGCTTTCCATTTGGCCGATGGACCTTTGGTCTGACCCAGTGTAACAATTCTTATTTGTTATAATCGGTATGTGTTTGTTATATGTGTATAAAGTAAAGGGAAAAAAAGATCGGTTCAGCATCTGCAGTCATCTCTGGGTGATTGTGAACCTGTGTGGATGTATGTATTTGAGTATCCATGCCATCTTGCAGGGTTAAGATGAAAATACATTTGCAGCACAGAGGAATAATTGATACCTATTTATCTTTGCTGTATTACGGCTTAGTATTCCAGAATTATTATTTTGGCATCTGTTTCAAGAACTCTGCAGATGTCTGTCTTAAAAGTGGTAAAAAATAGATTGCAGACCAAGGCCCTACAGGTGATCACGTGCTGAGTGTATGTTGCCAGCTGAGTAATGGTTCCTCTCTTGAGTGCTGAGTTGCTTCACAGCACGGTCCTCGTAAACATTAGTTTTGTGAGCTGCAGAACTGGTAGCATCTGGCTTCCCTTTGCATTCGTGTCGTACGCCTGACGTTTGGTTATGTGCAAGCCTGAACAGAAGCTGTCCTCTACCTGGGGCGTTCTCAGGCATCTATCAAGGGTGGAAGCAATGCTGCGCTGTGTCTCTCCTGTAAGGAGCTGCCTATTTCTACAAAGGTAGTAGGAACTCATTTAGTTGGGTTTTTTTGTAAGCGGTCAGCTTCTCTGCCCCTCACCTTCTAACGATTGTTCCTTCAAAACAGCTATAGAGGTGTCTGTGAGTACTCTTTTTAAATTGACTGAAAGACAGGAGTACTCACATCTTCTGTGACAGCTTATCTCTACCATGGTAACTACCTACCCCAATCATGCATGTTTATTAAAATAACTTTCATGGGGTGAATCTCATCTATTTTTAACCATGTAAAAAGTAAACGTCTGCTCTGCATTAGCTGTTGAATCTTCTACAAACACAAGGCAGGTGCTACCAAAGGATGATTCATCCTACCATAATGCAGGTACCTTCAGAGAGAGAAACTTGATATCTCTGCTGATTATGAGGAAAGCTTGTGGCTGTATCTTGCTGCAGAATCCAGGAGCTGTTTTGTGCTCCTTGGTCTTGCGGCACATGCATCTTGGCTCTGACAGAAGCAAGAACAGCTGTACCAAGTCACACCAAGAATCCTTTGGACTGTATATCCTGTCTCTTCTGCCTCTGATACGAGACCCCTTGGTGTATGCTGGGGCCACAAATTCTGGCTTCAAGTCTTCAAATCAAGTCTTTTAACTGGCACCTTGGAGCCATCAAGAAGTGCTGAGTCTTGTCCTTGTCGCTGTTTGTTTTCCCTCTCCAGTTCCCAGTTTCTTGATTTTTGACCATTTGGCCTTTGCACCCTCTTGCTTTAATGTTTTTTCTCCCTTGTAATCACTTGATTCCTTCCTGCTTTCTTTTACCTTAGCTGCCCCTTTCCAGGAAAGGTTGGAGAGCTTTTTTGGATTGGGCTACTGGGAAGGTAATAGTGTCTGAAAATAGATGCCTAAATAAATGTGTAAGAACAGGCTAAGCATGTATGATGCTTCTTTCAGTTACCTCAACCATTTGCAACTCAGGAACTTCCTAGATTTGCCTTTCCAGACCTTAGGGATACTGGGATGCTTGGACTTGGCATCCATACCCCCTGATTGTCATTGCAAAACGACCATATGCTTGGGCCCGAAGAACAGAGCGCACTGGCAGAGCTCCTCATCTGAATGACTTGAGGAAGCCAGAGGGTCACAGAGCTGGGACGAGTTGCTGAGACTAGACAACAAATGTTATGAGAAGTTATGAGAAGCGAATGCCAAGCCATATGCAACATTGCTGTACATAATATGTAAATTGAAAAAAACAGATGTTGCAAAACAAGCTGTCAGCATGGTAAAACCAAATATACCTAAGTTATGGTTCTTGTGGCCATTAATCAACCTGCTTCTGTGTGTTCATTGCAACAAACGTGCCAGGCATCAACTTCACCTCAGAGGCCTGTGGCAGAGCCGGGGCTGACAACTCTGCTGGGTTTGTCAGTGCCTGAAAACCAATGACCATCTTACTTGTCTTGTGATCTGCATCATCCGCTGCGTGCTAAATTTTGTGTGGCAAACTGAACCAGCAATGCTATAGAAGAGAAAACACAAAGACAAATCACAATCAGTTATATAAAATAACACTATATAAAGACAAAGCAGATAAACTGTAAGGAGTACTAAGCAGCTCTCCTGGCTGCCATTTGGGTGACATGAAAGGGATCATCAAGGCAGTGGCTTCTGAATTTTGCCCCCGAGTAGTTATCATCTCTTCTAGAAATTACCATGCACAGATTAAGTTCTTTCCTTTTTATAAACCCAAGAGAATAACACCTGCTGTTGGGTAGTAATATGATGGGATATTGTTATATGGGAAAGGATTTTGTCCCACCATTCTATTTTTCTGCTTGAACAAAAAACTTTTTAGCAGTTATGAGAGCTGAAAGGGATTGTGCTGAGATGGTGCCCGCTTCAGAGCAGTCTGTGGGTTTAGCTTCTTTAAAAAATGCATGTTCTCAAGGGTAGTACCCATCTCTTTTACTAATCAGACACCACTAAACAAGTGTTAGGGTTTTTGGGAACATATCATCAATTATGAAACTGATAAAAATATAGATACCATATATGGACTTTTATGTGCATGCAGAGTTATTTCAGTGCTTCTTGATTTTGTAAATTAACGTGAACACCAGAATATCAGGAGCCTAACATAAAAACCCCAATAATTCTGACTGCTGCCAGAATCTGCTATTTTCCTCCTGTTAGCTAGTTGGAAAATCACCCTGGCTGGGATTTTGAGTATGGGCTGCAAATAACATGTACACATGAAAATTATCTTTGCTTTCATTCCATTACTAAAAGCAGCTTTTCTGGTGAATTTTTGTATGTTATAGTTAAAAGTAAATGTGGCTACACATAGTACTGATTTTAAAAAAGCCCATTTTCTTGTGGAGTGGCTCAGCACAGAGACTCATTGGCTGCTTGTAATGCGACAAATTGTTCTTTCTACAGCCCATAATATTTATAGGCCTTTCACCATTTACAGTGATTTACTGCTCCGTTTGACCCCTCTTCCAGGGCTCTACAGCTCCAAGAAAATCAGTGGGTTTTATATCAGTTGCTTTTTGTCTCTTTACTATTTTACTTTTCCTTCTCTCTTTCCACATCTTCTCCTCTTCCTGGGCTCTGCTAAGAGATCTGTCTGGGTCTTCCCTGTGATCAGGCTGTTTAGGGAAGTACACAGTCTGCTGTCCTGTGGTCTGTGACACGTGTCTGTTTCGTTCCTCAGCCGAAGCTTTGAAATGGGCTTGCCTGTGCATTCCAGGAACAGCACATTGTTCTAACTGGTAACAAAAATACACGACTCACCTACTTTTGCTAGAGCTGCTTCCCCTTAACCTTAAAGCTGGTTTTTGTTAATGACCTTTTCCTCTCATGGAAACATGGAAAACAGTCTGTGACTGCAGGTTATTCCTACAGAAACACAGATGATGAGTTTTGACATTTCACAGGAAAAAGAGGTCTGAAGAATTATATCGTGTTTCATTTACTGTTTTTCTGTTCTTGATTTTTTTAAACAGTGAAAATAATTATAATGCATTCTTAGGAAGGAGGTAGGCAAGTCTTTTTCAGCAGTGACCAGTCTTGTTGAGTCACAGCAGCTTACCTTTTTTCTTTTTGTTTTTTTCCTCATTAAAAAATATTAAAGAAAATTGGGATATAAACCTTTGTTAGATCACTGCGTGTTGGAATGAAATTAAAAGCAATGGGAAAATTTAACACTAGGGACTGAGATACTTTACTTTATTCTGTTCTTCCCATGCCTGTGTTATGCTTTTGTTTGTTTTTAAAGATAAAAATCTAAAAATTCACAGGAGGTGGGCAGTTTTCTCCCTTTATTCAAAGCCCAACTTCCATCATGAGAGCTATGCTGCCTGCTGGACTTGAAGGGTACGGGTTCTGGTCACAAGAATGCAAAGCAGTGATTTACTCTGTTTTTTCTCCTTTTTGCCCTGGAGTTTAACCAGCCCATTAGACTAATATTTTCTTGCTTGCTAGTGGCAGTTTCTGTTTCTTTTTTGTTTTTGAGTTTTTTTGGTAGTGGAAGTCATTAGAGTTTCTCCCAAGAGAATTGCTGCCAAAGTAAACAAACATCTTCATGAAAGAAAAATAATGTCTGTGGAGTATTCAGAATTCCATGTTTTACAGATGAGTATTTATGGCAACCAACTAGTGAATTAAAGTGAATGAAATCATATTTCTAGTTTGCTGCTTCTGCTGTGCTAATTGAATGTGGCATTTTCTGCTAGTTTCTCAGCTATGCAGTGCAAGTTCTGGATGTTAGTTGTAATTTAGGATGAAGGAAAAGATGAGATGAAACTCAGGTTAGAAAAAGGACATATATATATATATTTATTGTTGGGAATTGAACAGTGCATGTAAACCTCTGGGGAATTGCTATTGTCTCTAAAATGTTCTAAATGTGGTTGGCAAGAACAACAAGGACAGAAGAAAGCTCAGCTAAAAAATTCATAAAGGCTGTTTGGTGGAATGCGTTACAGTCAGCTGTATACCTCTGTGCTCTTATCCCTCTGAACTGATCATTTTTAGCTTAGATGAAACATTCTGAGGAACAGGAGGCTGGCAGATTTGCAGCATAGATTGTTTGAAGGTTTAAATACTGTGACTATCTCATCTTACTGTAAGTCTGTAGATATAATGTAAGCTGGAGTTACTGAAAAGTGATAGAATGGTTCCCTGTGTACAGCCTACAAAACTGTGAAGAGCTTATTTTCTGTGTGCTGCAGAATCCTGCACGCTTTCCACCCCCTGTCCAAGATAGCGATAATTCACCAGTGGAGAAAATACACTTCAAATTTGTTGAGGATGAGACCATATCGAGTTCTTTGTTTAGGCAGTGGCTTTCACAAAGGGAAACTGCTGCCAACACCGTCATATGTTTCATGACAAATGTGAAGTGTTGAAAAAGTTGGCACTACAAAATAGAGATACTGTCAATCTCTGTTTAATTCTCAAAATGTTTTGTAGGATTTTAAAGCTTGTGTTGTTGCTGGTGCACTCATGTATCAGATAGCATTTTTATCAGTCCTTATAATATGGCTGGTTAATTTGGTTATATTACTAGGACGTAAACCAAAATTATTCTGAGGATAGAGAATACTAAGGTTTTACTGCTGATTTTTTCCTATGTATGTGCTGTGTGTGGAAGCGTTTCTCCAGCAGTGTGTGCTGCTATAGTCAGAAGACAATATTTTCTCATCTTCTTTTCTACCTACAGTACAGATGCAGCTGCCACTGTTTGCCAAACATCAAGGTGTTGTTCACAGCTCTGGGGCTAAGCTGGGCTTCTGCTTTAGAGAACGCGTGAGACATCTCTACTAATTGCACACATGTTCCGTGTATATTTATGTACCTGAATGTTGTGGCGTAGGAGGCTCCCAGAAATCCTAAGGATCTCAGTGATCATTGAGTAGGTCTCCAGAAACTCGTGTAACTGACGTGTGCTAAGAATAACTGCACGATGCTTCCAGTGTTGGAATCATCTGTTCCGAGGGGCTGGGTACTGTAGTCTGACCATATTTAGGAGACGATGTAGGAGACCTAAGGAGACTGGAAATTTTTGAGCAAGGAGGCTTTGAAATAGACTTCATTGATCACTGAATCCTGTAGGTAGCCCCTGTCGCAGATGCAGCAGGAGGAAGCAAGCATGTGTCTGTAGCTAGGTCTGTCCCTCTGCGGGAGTATACAGACCACACAGTGGGTTAAACAGAAGGCGTATATATTTGCACCTCAGCAGGCTGTTAAAATAAGTGCTTTAAATTGCTGCAAGAAGATTTATTAAAGTTTACCTATTAAACTTTTGAAAGGTGATAGAGGAGCAGATTCCCCTTCTGTGCTGTACTAAAAGCAAAGGCAACCTGTCTGTTTTATATGGGAAAATGTATTCTCTTGTACTTGACCTTATTTCCTCTTTGAGTGTAAGATGGATGTTCACTAATTTTACAGCACCACCCGCTGTTTCAATAAAATTATTTTCAACAGATTGTGTAAGAAATTTGCTGCTTTAATTAATATGGAATTATCTCAGAAATTAGCATTACAGGCCCTTCAGATTCACCATAGAACTAAAATTCTAAAATTGAGGATGGAGCCAGGCTCTTCTCAGTGATGTCCAATGATAGGACAAGGGGCAGTGGGTGTGAGCTGGAACACAGGAGGTTCCATGTAAACATAAGGAAACTTTTTCACTGTGAGAGTGACAGAACACAGGAACAGGCTGCCCAGGGAGGTTGTGGAGTCTCCTTC
>NW_010333465.1:16212-16739 GCF_000700745.2 Antrostomus carolinensis | reverse complement strand
AGGGGGATTGGACTAGATGATCTTTCGAGGTCCCTTCCAACCCTAACACTCTGTGATTATGTGATTCTGTGAAAATTAATAAAACTTTTATGTACAGGCCAGAATTTAAGAAATACAGATTAAAATTAAGAAAACCATTAACCATATCATTGTGTTTAATTATGACTATATATCCAGTAACCAAGGTGGGGCCAACAACTCCAAGGCTGGGTATTGCAATATCTGAGCTCAGCCAGTGAGGAGCGGTTGGGTCACTGGAGGGCAGGATCCTCGCCTTCCTGGTTAGTGCGGGCACGCAGCATCTTTTCTGGAGTACTCCAGCCTCCATGGCAGTGACGATGGGGCTGGCCTGACAATGAAGCTGTGCCTCTGGGAGGTCAGAGAGGGAGGCCTGGAGGCAACACAGTTGGACTCAGCTCTGCCGTACAGCAAATGAATGTTCTCTTCACACTTGGCAGTTTTTCAGTTGTGTCATAGAATCATAGAATCATAGAATGGTTTGGGTTGGAAGGGACCTTAAAGATCAT
>NW_010333465.1:0-15893 GCF_000700745.2 Antrostomus carolinensis | reverse complement strand
GCCGCTATAAAATTTTGTCCCAGGTTCCTTCCCCCCCCCCGGCTTTTTTTTTTTTTTTCTTTTTTTTTTTTTTTTTCTCTTTTAACTTACCGAGTTACATTTCTGAACAGTGCAGGGTGACTGATACTGAAACTTTCACTTATTTTCCTGCTGGTCTCCTTCCTCCTTCTAAATATGCCTAGCTCTAGTTGGGACTTAGAAACAAGAAGTCTTGAGTCCTCTTAAAATAGTTTCCATCTCTGATCTAATGATCAATTGTAAATCAATGTTAAGCTTCATCACTTTTGACCATTTGTGCTATACTATATGATGATACGAAGACACTGAAAAGCAGTATGCCAGTTTCACCCTGTATATTTTGATTACTAAAACCGTGTTATCTGTATGATTCTTTCTTAGTGCTCATGCATAACATTTTTAATAATTGTAAAGAAAAGAAAACCAAGAAAAATCCCTGTCCATTTACATAAAAGCTGAATGTATTAGAATATTCATGTTAAAATATTTTAGAACTGCATTAGCTATCCAAAAAATAATTGAAGCCTAGGAAATGCAGTGAAAATACTGCACTTCAATAAAATGAAATACATTAAAAAAGAAAACACATGGTTAAAGTAATCCAGACAACCTTAATTTCTTCTATAATGAAAACCTGAGGGAAATGTGGAGTTAAATTTAGTTTATTTCTGCAGACTCTTTTTTTTAACCCTTTATGCACAGTTTTACTTAAAAGAATTATGGTTGCTTAGATGCCTTAATTGGTAACTCCTCTACCTTCATATGTTTTGCTTTTTTTGTAAGTTTAATCTAACTCTGAGCACTAGAAGTCATGCTTTCTAACCACATAACTGCAAGGTGAAGGAACTAGGGTAAGATCAGACCTATTATGTTCATCTTTTATACAAAGAGAGAATACAAAACCTACTGTAATTCTGTCATTTTCTCTCATTATGGTATTGAGAGCTCAGATCCATTTTTATGCAGTGGCACGAACAGTTTGCTGCTTAAGTATAGCTTATAGAAGCTACTTTGCAGAATTGATGATCACATATACCACAAATCAATTGTACCCATGATATTAAAAGGGTAAATTACCTAGATTTTTAAAAATTCCCAAACCTTGGTAAATATCCTTGAGAAATTGTGATACCATTTTAGGTCAATGTGCTTTGACTAGAGGTCAGTTAGAATGAATCATCTGAGGAACCTTTGTTTTCGTATTTGTAATTTTTTTTTTTTTGTGCATGCTTCTATGGTATGTTGTAACTGAAGAGCAGAAAACCTCATAAAATTTCTACATTAGAAATCAAAGGGCACTTTTTTCTTCTTTTTTCTTTTTTTTTTTTCTTCCAAATAACCTCTCTTTTCAATGTTGAAAGGTCTTCTTTATATGAGAGAATTTACCAGAGACTGTAGTAGTATAATTATGCCTTGTGGATGCTTTTTAATCTTGCATGAATGCCTGTAGAATTCAAGCGTCCACATGGGGAGTTACACCATCAGAACTATAGGGGTGTAATTATGTTGGTGAATTCTGTATGAAGACAAATGCTTTATGAAAGGGAATTTTATTTTGGCTCTTCACTTTTCAGCTCATTCATGTTCTGAACTAAAAGGAGTTGATCGAATCAATGAAAGTAATGAAAATTCAATGGTTGTCAAGTGCTGGGGAAATCGGAAAGTAATAAATATATACATTTCCTGATAACATTCATGTGCGGTTTTTGTTCTTACTCTCTCACCAGTGTTTGAGTTTGTGAGGGGTTTAGTGAAAGGTTAATAAACAGGATCTATTCTTTGCTGAGCCTCATAAACTAACACACCCAATAGCTAAACACTGGTAGAATATTAGAGATTCTTAGCTGCTGGGTTTTCAGGCAAATACGGCACTGGAGAATTACTTGGATACTTTTTAGTCTCTGTAGGACCTCTGCAGCTAGCACTGAGCAGATCAGCCATTGAATTTCTATATGTGAATTTTTCTATATCCCAGTTAAATTGTAATTCCTTACATATGTGAGTCCTAGGACAGTAGTCAAAATGTTCTCTACAAAAATAGCCAAATTACACGAAAATAACTTTCAATATGTCAGTAAGGGTGTTGCAACACTTTAATAATTATTTACAAAATGTGCTTGGAGTGAATTAGAAGCATGTCTCAATGTAATTGCCGCATAGACTTTAAGACAAGAAGAGCCCAATCATTTTGGTGATGTAATCCAGTCCAACCTTAGCACTGACCAGAGAGCATCACTCTAAGTCTTGCTTGAAGACCATTATTTCAAGGTGAGCTTCATTAGAAAGATGTCTAGTTCATATTTAAAGAGTTCAGAGAACAAAGAGTCCACCACATCTATACCGACACTCACTGTTTGGGTGAAGTGTTTTATTTGTGGTCTGAATTTAGCTTTGACTTAACTTGTTGAATCTTTGCTGGATTAAAAAAGCCCTTAGCACTGGACATTATTCAATGAAAATACTTAAAGGCTGGGATCAAGGCAACTCAGCCCTCTTTTGTTGTTAGGCAAATCTCACTGAGGTACTTTAGTTTCTAACCGTAAGGCAAGATTTGTGTATCACCAGTTTTTCCTGTAGTTTCTTTCAAGTTTTCAAACATCCTTAAGTAAGGACATCAGAGCTGCCAGCAACAGTATTACTAATTAGAGAATTACAGCATGAGCTGAACAAAAGTGTGCTCTCTCCTTTCTGTTTTGGAAGCATGGAGGAAGACACACGGGTGAATCTTTTGCTTCTACCAAAATTTTTATTTTTCATATTTCTTGTCACAAACCTTTTAGGAGAGATGCCCTATAAAGGCTTCCATTGGGTATTATGCTTTTCCAAGGCAAGCTCATTAGAGGGATACAGCAAGGTATCACCTGATAACCAGAATATTTGATTTTGCCCAGGGTAGTGTTGCGTGCAATGGTAGTGCTTCTCTCCTGTTTCATATTCTTTTTATCTGCTAAGATTTCTTTTAGAGTTGAAAATGCCATCTGCAATTTTGTAAATATTGTTTAATTTTTTTTCCAACATATATAACCAAATTTATCATTAATAAACTGTACATTTGTCATGTGGCATGAATTAAAGTGAAGTGGGTTACAAGGTAGCATGGTTGTGCCATTTTCTTTAGTTCCTACTTTGCCAGGTTTTCATCTGTAATATTTCCTGGTATTGATTTTTTTTTTTTCATCAAATCACGGCCCTGTATATTCACCCAATATGTTCACTCAAGATAGGGAGTAGAATTAGTCCAAAAAGTCTTTCCTGTGAGTTCGTTCTTAAAACGTTGCCAATGGAAGATGAGTCTGGTCTTGGCTACCAGTAGGACTCTAAGTTGTCTGGTTTGTAATTGATGTAGAATACAGAGATTTTTGCATAGTGCTGACATGGTAATCACTGTCATGCAATGGTTAGGTAAGTGTTTTACAGACATATGTGGTTTTGCAGTTGTACCCTGTCACTCTGAAGCTGTTCCAGGCCTTCTGTGCAAGGAAACTGAAACAAAATATTTAAATTTCCTTTTACTTAACAATAATTTCCAGTCTTCAGCTGTTCTCTCCAGAGCAGGCTGTGTGCTAGTCATGGTAAGGCCATAGCTAGACCACCTGAGGAATTTTTTTGATGTCCTGAAAATAATGGGATCAATTTTATTGTGGTTGTGTGGAAGTGTGCAAGGGGCAGGAGCACTACAGAAATGCACAGAAAAGGGAGAAAGGAAGCCCATCAGCCTGAGGACCACTTGCAACATGACCCTGAGAAAGAGGTGCTTGAAATTGTGAGTAAAGAAACTGCGTGTCCTGCTGTTTGCTTCCCACTGTGTTCGGGGAAACAATACGTAGTATACACGGTTTGTAAATGAATATAATTGCATTGAATAAATGCCTATCAACAATTCGAGGCATAACATACAAGACATGAAAAGTCAGATAAATGTCTCTCTCTGTGTTTACTGACAGTTCATAGCAGTGTCTTAGAAGGTCCTCAGTGAAGGCAAGTGTTGAGATAATGCATTGATGAAACCGAACTAAAACTACACGGCAAGTTTGCTTTTCAGTATGGAGACCTAACTGAAAATTAGGTATTTCTAGTAGCATTTTCCTTGGTTTATGTTTTCTAGTCAGAAAAGAAACTTGATAGTTACAGAATCACACAGAAAAGCCCAGGTTGGAAGGGAACACTGGAGCTCTTCTGCTCCAAGATCCAAGCTCCTGTTGAGAGGATCAGGGGCCTCTCAAGGCCAGTGATTTCCAGGGAGTTTCCCCACTTTTCTGGGCAACCTGTTCAAAGTTTAGTTGCTCTCATGTTGAAGAATTTCTCCTTATACCTGGATGGGATTACCCTGAAGCAGCTTGTGCCTATTGCCTTGTCACTAGGCATCTTTCTGAATAGAATCTCCATCCTCTCTGTAACAGCCATTTAAGTGTTGGAAGGCTGTGTTCAACCCCTAGTTGTCTCTTCTTCCTCCTGAACAAACCCAATTCTTTCAGCCTTTTTTATCTGTCAAGTTCTCCAGTCCTCTAATCATCCTGATAGGCCTCTGCTAGACCCTCTCTAATTTTCAGATGTCTCTTTTGAGCTAGAAGGACCCAGGCTGGACATAGTATTCCAGAAATGGCCTAGTAAGTGCTGAGGAGAGTGGAATTACCATGTCCTTTGGTCTGCTGGCTGCAGAGTTACTGAGGCAGCCTACAACACCATCTGCCTTTATTGCTGCAAAGAGCACCAGGCTGGGTCATGTTCAGCTTGAGATCTACCAGTACTCCTGGGTCATTTAACCCCCAATAATACTATTCCATTTTTGACTATATGTAATGAAAGCAAAGCACAGAAGTTCACAAAGCTTCAGGAAGAAAAGGGAGGTGCTTTCCTTATTTTACCCTAAAGCCCAGTGACTTCAGCACTCACCCACAGTATGGGAGACCTGGGCTCAGTGCTCTCCTTCTTTTGAAGAGCTGGACCCGTGTTGCTCACAACCCTGAGCAGTGCCCTCAGGAGGAGGCTGTAACAAGCCACAGCGTATTCTGAGGTTCCTTCAAACTCCCCTGTTGCCACGGTGATATTTTTGTTTAATATACTTTTGATGTTTCTTAGACTAGGGCCTACAGGTGTCATACCTCCCCAGGGATTATTTGTCTTTTGTGCACTCTCTTCTCTTCTTGCTTTGATTCAGAAATGCAAAAGTCCAGAGAAATTCCCCAAACTTTAGAGAAGAAGCTGTGTTTGCCCAGCTCCAGTGTGATCCTTATGACATACTAAGTCTTTGTGTTTGGTTTCTTTCCTTTGATGTGAATGAACTTGCCTGGAGTTAAGTGATTAGTCATGACTTGAATGGCTCCATCTTGGTGGTGCTGGTGAGTAAGTAGGGGCTACTTGAATTTAATTTTTTTTAAAAGGTACTTACCAAAATACTTTTTGCTTCGAACATGGTGGTACTTGCACCTTTTTATTCTTTTTGTACCTCATACAGCTTTATCTATACAGTATAGTAACTTGTGTGGGATAAGCACTCTATTTGTTTTGTTTGAGAGGAGCCAGGAAATAGCTAAAAATGCTTTCAAGTACCACAGTTTTTTAACAAAAGCAACTTGGGTATAATGTTTGGTGTACTGGGTAATAAAAACTTGATCAATATTCATGGCTACTTTTGTTTTATTTTGGAATCCAAGTGCCAGAATGGAAACAAAACAAAACAAAACAAAAGAAAACCACGACCATTAACACCAGCAGTTTACTTTGCACAACAAAAATAGTGCAGTTGACTTACCTGCATTATATTGCACTTGCAATTATGAAAGTATGAAAAACAAGGATAATTTTAATTTATTTGGTATATTAAAGAGAAATTGTGTTTCCATAGTACTTTTTAAATATAATTTTTTTTTAAATTAATAATTTAGATGAGGATAATTACTTTGGAATTTCTAGGGTAGCATGAAAATGGTGCAAATTTCCATCTATTTGACTAACAGCAAAGCAGAACATGTGACTGGTGGGCATTTGTTGCAGGCATGCAGGGGACAAACTCTGTCGCCATGGAGAGCACTGCTTTCTAGGACTTGTCCATAATGTGTGAGGAAAGATGCATTGCCATCAGTAAATCCAGAATGAAGACTTATTCTGAACATCATTAGGAAAAATAACACCTTAAATTTTCTAATTTAAGAATCTAAGATCTAATCTCAGGATAAGCTCAAGGATATCATAAGATGGAAATACCTGCATGGAGCAGGAGATAAATCAGTGTTGGACTTTCTGATGCACCAAGCAGTGTCATCCACTGATTGTCAAAAACTTGCTTGTGGAAACAGACTTACGTGAAACATAAAATCGACTGTTTTACCAGAACAACTTGTTTCCCTAACTGAGTGCTAAAAGGGGAAGTTTTAATGGAAAATGAGACTTCTCAAGGAAATCCTGCTGGGTATTCTAAAGGCTACGCTTTAATGAGCACACAAGTAAGTTACCTTGGAGAGGAAAGCTAGCCTAGTAAAGAAGGTACAAAGGTGATAATTAAACAAGAAAATCAATATGTTAAGTATGGAAAAGAGGGACGTAACCGGGAATGAAAACTAAATCTACAAAATGTAAATGACTTTTAGAGAAGATAAAGGTAATAAGGAATTACTACTGGCCAGTAGAGCTTAAGACAATAAGAAGACAATACCAATGTATTAAGAACAAAAGAACAACTAAATCAAGTATAGATTTCAGTCTTGCAGAAAAAGACAGAACAGATCCAATGGCTGGAAATCAAAGCCTGAAAAATTCAATCATTATAAGGATGCAGTGAGGGTGATTACACATAGGAATAATTTCCCAGTGTAGGTAGGTGGTAAGCTTGCCATTGCTAGGAATTTAATCCAATTGGATACACTTTAATCTGACTCTGGGAACAGATTTGTATCTCTGTGGATGGCAGTGGAGGTCATTTCTTCTGTGCAATCCATACATCTGCAAATTTATATTTGTTCTTTGTCACTCCCTTCTTTCATGAGCTGTGGAGGAGAACAGAAAGCTCTCATTGCCCTCAGCATGTTCCACACACTCAGCTCTACGTTAAGACAATGACTTTAAAAATAAGTCATGCTTCAGGACTACAGCTGGCTGCCTGCAGAAGGCGAGAGGCTGATTCTCTAGGTTAATTGTGGATTTTTAAATTTATTTTTTCTCTGAAGCCTTAGGGACAGGCATAGCTGGTCATAAAACCTTGGCAACATGGGGCAAATTCTCTGCAGTGGACACCTCTCTTTCAGATAGCTGCAATCTTCCAGCTGGCTGGGGGATCATACAGTTTCCTCCCTAAGTCAGGGTAGCAAGGACTTTGAGGTCTTTTTGCTTTTCTCTCGATTATGACATCTATGCATATCTCAAATCGTAATTATGATCATTTGGATGTATCTCATATAATCAACTTACTATCATTACTGGAGCCTGGGGCAGAGGCATCACAGCCTTTTTTGGCATTCTTATTAGCTTAGTGTCTTCAAGATTGATTTTGATTTTTTTTTTTTTTTCTTTTTGGGTAACCCAACTCACTGGGGAAAGCAGTGGTAAAAGGTGAAGCATCATGTCTGTCCTGGTTTTGCTAGGATACAGTTGATTTTCTTCTTAGTAGTTAGAATATCTGTGTTTTGGTTTCAGTTCAGACTTATTATGAGAAGAACATTGATAAAAGTACTAATGTCATTAGTTGCTGCTGGAGCTCAAGGCCATCGTGTTTGGCTGGTTCACAGCTGTGTTAGGACTGGGAGGGAGAAGCGTAGTGAATAGGAAAGCCCCAAACTGGCATTTGGATGTGCCAGTGAGATATTCCATATCATATCCCGTCATGTTTAGTGTATTATCCGAGGAGAACCGAAAAAGCAGGGGAATTCGCGCTGGTTTTCGCTCAGGCTCTCGCTCTTCTGGGATTGCGGTTTCGGTTCGGGATTGTCGCTCCTCCGGGATCGTTATCCGGGAACGAGCCGGGCTCAGCCAGCGGGTAGTGAGCGGTTGCACTTTGTATCACTCATTTGTATATTTTATTACTGTTATCATTATCACTACTATTTTAATATTAAGGGGTTTTAAAAGTTTTCTTTTATTTCTATTATTAAACTGTTCTTATCTCAACCTACAAGCCTCCTTACCCTTGCCCCCAATCCTCTCCCCTGTCCCCTGGGGGTGGGGGGGAAGTGGGTGAACGGCTGTGTTGGCTGCTGGCCAAGGAGTAGCCCAGTGGAACTATCACAATGTCACATACAAGACAGCAGGTTGCCTGTTCTGGTTTAAATTCTACTGATTTCTAAAGATCTTGCCAGCTTACTTTTGCTGCAGTAAGAGTTAGAGGTGACAAGTACTGTTTCTTTTTTCAAAACGGGCTGATGCCAGTCACGATGCTTGACAGAGCTGTGGAGCTGCCACGCAGGCTGCTCGAGAGCCACTTTGCCGGCTACGTGCAGCAGCTAACAAAGGGTTTGCTGTGCTCGCAGCAGTGTTGCCTCCATGTCCGGCTTTCCTTCTGCAGTCCTCCCCACCTTTTGTTTAAAAAACCTGCCCCTCCAAAGCAAAAATAAGAAACCATACTAATATTGCAGTATGTTTTCTTGCATCCCCAGAGAGGGAGAATGGAATAGCTTTTCTTACTGTTTTGGTTCTGCTGAATTACAAGTGGCAGTGAGTGGAAAGAGAGATCTCAGGAGTTACTGGCAGCCAGGCTACATCTCGTCATCTCCAGACGGGTCTGCCAGCGTTCTGCCTGGTGGCCGTGCTGGCAGGTGGCTCTGGTCTTACGCTACTCTCTGTTGCACACGTGGGAAAGTACTTGCTTGCTTCACAGTGATCCTCTTTTCCGTACGGGAAGCTGAGGCTGTCAACAGACACCTATTATCGTCCCGAGAAGCTGTGAAAAGACACCTGCTGTTTCACCAACATCAGCATGTTTTCTTCTTAGGCAGGTGAAGGAAAGGCAGCCCCCATCTTATGTGAGTCATTACATATTCTTTTGGTGGGTCCAGCAGAGAGGCACGTATTCAGTTGCTATTTGTTTTGTGCAAGTGGAACTCGCATCTGCTTATGTCAATAGACATACTCGCTTATCACATAGGTCACCTTACATATCATCTGTGGTATGGCTTATCATATGTCATTGGTTTGCATCACATGTAACATTGGCTTATTTTATATATATGGTTAATCATATATTGTGGGCTTATCCTGTACCCATAATTTAACATTCAATGCCTATCTGTAGCTCTTTGTGCTTGTACAGGGGCTTGTATACAGCAACTGGAAGCAAAGTTTTAAGTCCATCTGGAAAACTGGAGATAGATGGATTGAGAGAGATGAAGGGAAAAACTCAACAGTTCCAGATCATTCCTTGAATGGCAGAACTAATGAGGACCAGTTTGCTCTTGGTTTGTATCTCTTGAGGTGTGATATGTCATGTTTGTCACACTGAAGTGCCCTCTACCATGGTACCTTCCAATCTTTCTGTGTCCTTATAGTGAGGTGCCTCACTTTCCCCTAGCTCCTTTGCCATGGTGTTGCACTTAGGTTTTTTTTGGCTTTTAGCTACTGTTGCTTGGCCTAATGACTGTGAATGACCCAGCAGACACTGTTCTGGAGATGCACACATGTGAGGTGGCCTACCTGTACATACATGTCCAGCGTGGTCAACAGCTGCTACCAGCTGAACCTAATTGACTGCCCTACTCCTCTGCTGGCAACAAAATTAATGACTCTGCGAGCTGCCTTCTGTGATGTGCTGAATGTTGTACAGGTCTGTTGTAAAATCTTACTATTTTAAAAATGATTACGCTGTTCAGTTTGGTTGAAGCTGAACAGACATGACAGAGAGACAGTGTGATGCACGCAAGCTTCATTTCCTCAGGAAGCCAAGCTAAAAAAAATAATAATCTGCCTAGGAAAATTTTCAGCCAACATTTGAGATGCTTGCCGTTAATTACCAAAATGAAGAAGCAGAATGTGCTAACACAGTGTTGATTGAAACTATCAGAATCAATCTCTCAATAAATAGACCACCCACCAACCCTTCCTCTTGGCCTTTGTTGCTCACAGAGTTTCTGCCCTGTGACAGATGTATCTGCACACGCTTTGCAGAGCAGTTTTGGATTCATTGATGCAAAAAGATGAAGAAGGAAAATACGTGTTTCTTGTATCACTGTTTCTATTGCTGTAAAGTCAGTATTTTTAAGGCTCTACAGTTTCTGGAAATTGATTTTTGATTTATTCTGAGAACCAGCCTTTTGGTGTTTATTCACTTGCCTTCTGAAGGTCAGTCAGGAACTACAACTTTTACAAATCATCCCTTGTATTTTGGGTTAATCCAGGCCTTCCTGCACTTTACTTGGTTGTTGTAAATGCAGTGCAAAATTTATACAGAATGTGGTTCATCTGCTCTGTGACTAGGAAACATTAAAAGAAAGCATTCAGTCATAGTTTATGCATCTGGTGATGCAGACTGGGGTTTTTAAAAGAATCCAGAAGAATTAGGCATTCAAATTTCATTAAAATGCTGTGGAAGTGAAGCATATGAACCCTATTAAAAAGCTCAGTCATTATCTATAACTCTTGTTTTTTCTCCAGTTTAATTTTTGCATAAGCTTGCTTAGAGGAGAGAAGTGGACGAGGCTGGTTTTGCATACCTTGCCTTCTGCACACTTCTGCTCCTCAGCCAGTGCTGAGGAGCCACCCTGCCTTAGAGCTCGAGCATGCTGCGGCTTTCTCGCCTCTTCCATTTTTAAATGCAGCTTCATGTATTCATCTAAGTACTGGTTTTATAATTAAAACATTATTTTCATAACTGTAAAGATTAATGTAAATATCTGATCAATAAAACTGTTCATATAAATAATTTAGTGAATAAGATTTTGAAAATATATTATATACATTATATACATACATACATACATACATACATATATATATATATGACATCCTGGAAATGATTTGTACCTCTTCACTCTGAAATGTTTGAGGAGACAAAACTGAAAAAAATAACTTCAGAAAATAAAATTGTACTGCAGATTGTAAAAGAATTGCATATATTGCTTTTAAATACAATACAATGTGACTCAAGATTACATGTAATATGCTGTCAGATGTCTAACAGAACGTAAAAGCTTCCTCTGTATGCAAGAATCAGTAAACTACAATGTGATAAATCTAATGAAGAGCAAGATGAGAGATCAGTTGGATACACAGTCAGATGAAGAAGGGTAAGTAGGGAGTGGAGTTCATCCAAAGGGATTGCTGCAGCGGTACAGAGTATGCTTGTTGGAGGAAGGAGTTAATAATTGTGCCAACAATGTTCAGACCCTATTTACTGCAAGAGAGAATTAATGCCTTTCCTGCCTGGTGCTGAAAATAGAAGCCAAATTTAAGTTGTTTCTTGAAGGCAGATATAATTAGATCATGAAACTTCTGTCCTTTGGGTCTAAATAATAGGATAAGAATGGCCGCACTAAATCAGAGCAGGGTACGGTCTCTTAACCGTTTCTTAGGGGTGACAATAGGACAAGCATGGAGTGATACTTCCCTCAATTTCCAGCTGTGCACAATGCACATGCTATTTAAACTGTAGATTTAAGTGCATTATATATTTATTAGCCCTTGCTGAATCCTTTCTCTATAGATTGTTCTAATTATTTATTAAGCCCGCTTATATTTTTGTTAGCCACAACATTCTTGTAGCAATAAACTATACAGTGTAGCTATGAATTGTGTGAAAAAAAAAAAAATCTGTTTGATTTAAATGTTAATATTTGGTGCCTGCTAAGTCTTATGATATGAGAAATAGTCAAAAATTGTTTCTTACTTACTATGTTATTCTCACTTTTACATACTATTTCCTCTTAGTCGTCGCTTTTCCAAGTTGAAAAATTCTTTTATCCATCCTCATGCAGTTATAGCAGCATACTGCTGTTCATCTGTGTTGTCCAGTGTATGTCATTCCTACTTGTAATAAATCTTTGGACATGGGTCAATCAGACTTAGGTGAATTGTTTTGAATGGGGTTGCAGTTTGGGTTTATACGGTGTAATATTTTGTCTTTTGACTTCACATCCTTACATAATGATTTGTAACATTTAGTTTGCATTTTCTGTTTGCCAGTGAGTGCTGGACAGATGTTTTCAGAGATGTCTCAGCAAAGAGTCTGAGATTCTTCCTGAAGTGATAATAAATAATTTATTTTTTGTTTATGCACTGTGTATATGCAGCTAGGATTTTTTTTCCACCATATGTATTACTTTGCATCTATCGATATTAAATAATGTCTAAATTTTTGTTGCCGAATCACTCCATGTTCAGTATAATGACGCCTTTTGAAGTATTGACTGTTCTGAATAATTTGTATCATCAGCGAACTTTGCCATCTCATTATTAATTCCCTTTTCCAAATCATTTATGAATATACTGAAAAGAACAAGTTCAAGTGCAGATCCCTGATCGCTTCTCTCCCATGGTGAAAACAATTTATTACTACATTCCAACACATCATTAATCTACTAAAGAATTTTCATCCTTCTGATAATTTAGTTTCTTTAAGAGCCTTTAGAGAGGGATCTTGTCAAAACACTTTGACTTCTGGAAATCCAAGAACATTATAGCAATCCTCATTCCCAAGCTGGCTGACTTCGTTGAAGATCTATTAATGTCATCAATTTCATCAACCAACAGTAAATTGAAAAGCCCAAATTTAGTCAGGTTTCTACTTGTGCAGATATTACATTATTTGTATACTAAGAATATCTACGGGTATTTTCATTATTAGTACCAAGGCTTCTAGCAGTTAGTGACAATTTCTGCAGAAAAGTTATTACTATGCTGCCAGAGCTCCAGTGAGGTGCATATTTTCCCTGACCCCAAATGGAGCATGGTTTCTTTGCGATAGAAGTCTTCCATTTATTTTCTGTAAATGACACATCCCTGAAGCAACAGCAAGGGAATGAAAGTTACATTTTATCACAGTAGCATTTGCAGAAAAGTGAACTGCTAAAGTCCCTATTCATAACAAAACTTGGGCCAGCTGAGTTCCTAAAAAGCTTACCTGCAGGTGCTTAATTTTTTTTATTTAAAAATTTATATCTGAGCTTTATGAACTTCTGATTAAACTTTTAAAATAAATTAAGGGTGAGAGGATTAGATGGAGAATTGGAAATGAACCGTGGTATCTTTTGCCTCTAGCTCAGCATTTTGAAGGCAACCCAAATGAGATGTGACAAAGTGCAGCGAGTTCTTTTCTTTTTGCTGACCTGTGTCTAAGCGGAGTTTGGTCTCTGCCAAGCTCTTTATATGTGAATGGCCACGTCACTATCCCTGCTACTGTAATTAGCACTAATTAGCTCTTTATTGGAATTTAAAATAAATAGGCTATGATTTAGATATCACAGAGACTAAATTATCTACTTAGTTGATCCACCTGGACTAGATGAACAGCCTGCTCCCCCCAGCCCTCCCTTTTTCTGCCATTTGGCAGAAATTAGGAAGATATGTTTTAAGTGGCTGATATATCCAGCTCCCATGTTGTGCCCTATTTAAAATTTAAACTATAAAATCCTGTTGAAGGACAGTTCCTGATTGTGAGTTGAATGAAGCTGTTTTTTAGTCTGTTATGGGTCTTATTTGCTATTGGACATGTCCTTCCTAGCCTCTTTGGAGATACGAAGAACTTCAGAGGAATTCCCCATTAGTACATGTTCAGAGAGGTGCTCCTACTTCTTCACCCATGGTCTAAGCTTCACACTACTCCTTCTCAAGAGAATATAGTTAATCTAGGTTGGCCCTTGCTTATCATGATTGATGCTGATTCTGCTGCCTGTTGCCCTGTCTTGCTGCCAGAATACCTTCAGGCCTGTAGGTACTACTGAGTTGTTTCTCTTGGCCTTCCCTCACTAAAGAAGTTGTCATGCGCTAGTAGATGTCCTGGGAGGGGAAAGGAAAGTGCACTTTTTCAGAGAGACATTTGATGCAGCTTAGCATCAGCACATTTGCAGTCCGTGGAATGTCTGTTGACCACCCTACCCCTTTCTCTTTGCTTGACTCTGAAAGCCCAGCTGATTCTTCTCTTTTCCTCAAAGCACCTACTGGATTTTCTGTAGTTGCCTCTGTCTGAACTTTTCCTCTGCTCCTTGTAGAGAAGAGGAAGGCCTAACAGCTGGAAAAGGGCCAGTCTTTCAACCACACAGCTTTCCAGTAGATGCCAGGTCAGCAGAGACTGCAGCAGGCTGGCAAGCCTGATCCTGACAGAGTTCACAGCACAACATGATGTACAGTGCACACAAAGCTTCTGGTCAAAGTGTGGTGGAAGCTGTCACTGTTCTTCTGGGGTGGTTGTTATTATTGGAATGGCCTCTACCTCGTCGTAATAGAAAAAATATTGATGGCCTCAATATCTGTTTCATTGGATTATTTCAAAAGGGATTTGCATTGGTGCTAGAGTCAATTCACCCCTTTAAAAATCCTACGTGTTATGCCAGCAAGCATGCAGGTCTTCAGTCTTCAAACACAGATGCATGCCTTTAAACAACACAGACAGTAGATGTTATTCTGAAAATAAAGAGAAGCAATGTGAATCTGCTTTTCCCATGTTTTCAACAGGTTATTGGCTATTTTATGTCTTTAATCAAAATAACTGTTTGGACCTAGTTTCAGAACAGCAAAAACCTGCTGGCTCTTTCAATGCAGGCAAAAGCTTAAGCTGTCAATATGCAATTCATGAAACGATTGGAATTTCAGCAATCAAGTATGAGGCATTTCTTGTTTCCCGTGCTAGGTCAGCACTTTCTTGTAGAGATAGTTCATATAATCGTGATGCACTCTGCGGAGGTGACTCATTTGTGCATTTTAGAGTTCAGACAAAGTCTGTTAGCTGTCTTTTCTCTGTTACCTTCCACATGTTTTTCCTGTGTTTATTAACAGCATGATTCTGCCTGCTGTCTGCAAGTGAAGCAGCTTCTCAACTACACCTTCCTTACACATAAAGAGGCTTGTAAGTGTATCAGGCTATGGCTGAGAAACCTGGATTACACACTACCTGAAAACTGTCGATGATTGCTTCAAAATGACCTTGCTTAATTAACAAATAAGGGTGGGGTTTTTTTGTGCTGGCCCAACTATTTGCCAACTGCTACAGCTTGTAAAAGTGGATATAATTACACAGGGCTGAAGATCCCTGTGCTGGTTGTGGCTGGGATAGAGTTAATTTTCTTCACAGTAGCTAGTATGGGGCTATGTTTTTGATTTGTGCTGAAAACAGTGTTGATAATGGATCATGGTTTAGTTACTGCTGAGCAGGGCTTACACAGAGTCAAGGCCTTTCCTGCTTCTCACTCCACCTGACCAGCAAGTAGGCTGGGGATGTAAAAGAAGCTGGGAGGGACACAGCTGGGACAGCTGACCCCAACTGACCAAAGGGATATTCCATGCCATATGATTTCATAAAGCTGAAGGAGGAGGAAGGAAGGACATTTGGAGTGATGGCATATGTCTTCCCAAGTAACTGTTATGTGTGATGGAGCCCTGCTTTCCTGGAGATACCCGAACACCTGCCTACTGATGGGAAGCGGTGAATGGATTCCTTGTTTTGCTTTTCTTGCATGCACGGCTTTTGCTTTATATATTAAACTGTCTTTATCTCAACACATGAGTTTTCTCACTTTTATTCTTCTGATTGTCTCCCTCATCCCACTGGGGAAGAGTGAACAAGCGGCTCTGTGGTGCTTAGTTGCTAGATGGGGTTAAACCACATCAGTCCCTAATAAGAAAGAAGTAGACCTTCTTCTGTATAGAAGTAGTTATGCCAGTATGGCTATGCTAGTATCGGCATAACTGCATGTGTTGGGTTTGGGGGGTGGGGAGGGGGAGCATTTTTGGTAGTGGGGGAA
>NW_010333464.1:0-10205 GCF_000700745.2 Antrostomus carolinensis | reverse complement strand
GGGCCCCTCAGATCAAGAAGGACAGGGAACTACTGGAGAGAGCCCAACACAGAGCCACCAAGATGATTAAGTGGAGCATCTCCCTTATGAGGAAAGGCTGAGGGAGCTGGGTCTCTTTAGCTTGAAGAAGAGGAGATTGAGGGGTGACCTTATTAATGTTTATAAATACGTTAAGGGTGACTGTCACGAGGATGGAGTCAGGCTCTTCTCAGTGATGCCCAGTGGTAGGACAAGGGGCAATGGGTGTGAGCTGGAACACAGGAGGTTCCGCTTAAACTTGAGAAGAAACTTCTTTACAGTGTGGGTGATGGAGCACTGGAACAGGCTGCCCAGGGAGGTTGTGGAGTCTCCTTCTCTGGACATATTCAAGACCCACCTGGACGCCTTCCTGTGTAATCTTGTTTAGGTGTTCCTGCTCTGTCAGGGGGTTTGGACTAGATGATCTTTTGAGGTCCCTTCCAATCCCTACCATTCTCTGATTCTGTGATTCTGTGATTCACCATCTCATGGTCATTGCGTTACCACTTCAACCAGACCCTCCTTGTTAGTGAGGATGAGATCCAGCAGCGCTCCTCTCCTAGTTGGTTCATCCATCCATCATTCTCAGCCAGAGAATGGAGCAGGATGAGGTTGTTGGTGCTGCCTATGTTTATGTGAGTGCTTTGTGTGTCTGTCTGTGATCTGTGTGTCCAGACATACATGTATATATGTAATGTATGTACATGCCTTGTGTGCCTGTGCCTACTGGGAATACATCCTTTCCCTTGTTGCTGGTTAGACCATGGGGTGAGGAGCTGCAGCAGCCTCATCTTTCAGGCTGCTGGATCCAATATGATATTTTTTTCTCTAACATGTATAACTAACTGAGTACTTTATCTACTGATAAAACATATAAGAATGTTAATGTTAGGTATTGATATCAAATACTCTCAAAACAATATAAAAGAAATAACTCTTCTAAATATCTGGCCAAAACCAGAAAGGAAATAACCTCCTAGAAGACTACTTTCCACAAGCCAGTCAATAATTTTCATTGACTAGAGTTTGTTGGCAAAGGTCTAATATATTTTATTTAATGTTTTGTGAATTCTCACACAGTTCAGATATGATCAGTGAAGCTTCTGGTTAAAGACACCACTACTGAGTCTCCTAAGGAGTTCTTAGTATATTGGAACAGAATGTTATAAACTGCTAGATTGAAACTGGAGTCATCTAGAAATTTTAAAAGATTATTAATTTAACACTGCTCAATTACAGGAAAGTGAGACATGAAAGCTTTATATGTATGCAAGTTGGGTTGTTTCCTTAAAGATACATCTAAAGTGATGCTTTTTTTAGTCTGGAGATGTCAGACTCTCCATTTCATGGGTAGTTTTAAGCTGACCAGAACTACCCTGATTGTAAAACCTGAAATTTTAATCTGAGACAGGAAGGAGATGAGTTCATTAAATGATTAACAATTTATTACATAAATATACTTGGAAAGCTTTAGAAAGAAAACAATTTTTCATTATTTACCTAATCAGATAAGTTGGTTTGTTTAACCTGATTGTTTTCTCATGCACTGACCTTGTACTTTGACATTTATTAGGAGTTCCCATTCTGCAGTACATATTTTGTAGCCCTCATCATGTTAAATGTCTGTTTCTTTAGCTGCAGCTATGAAGACACCTCCCTCTTCATCCAGATGGTACTTAGTCCATTCCTTGGTGGTGGAAACAATGATAATTAACACACTCGCCCCCTCACAGGATCTCTAGATGGGATGCTGAATGGTTTGAAGGGCATAGTCAAATCACTGTACAGCAGTCTGGGTCATTTGCATTCTGATGCTTTTCTGTTTGCAAGTATTTTTTAGATATAGATTGATAGAAGAAGCTCCCTAGTGTGGCAGGAGGGCAATGAGAAGAGGTTGAGCCATACTCAGTATGATAAACTAACAGGAAAATAAGAAAAAACCTGAAGGCCTGTCATGTCAGTGCTGCAGCTCGAACCAGCTGCAGGGCTGACTGATAGTCCTTGAGGTCACGTTGCTCTGCTCTGGCTCTGATATCAACTGGGAATCAAGGAAATGAACACTTCCTGGGAAAGGTATATCAACCACAGGGAAAGAAGAGGACATGGAAAATGGTTTGAACTCTTAACTCCCATGCAGGCAATATAGATTTAACTGACCCAGAAAACCAGTAACAAAAAAATTCAAGCTCACACTAAGGGGTGGTTAACAAGGGCAGCAGAGAAACAAGTAAAGACACTTTTTCAGTCATACATAGACTCAACCTCATCACTGACCTGAATTTACGTAGTTATAACTGCAGATTATACTTACATGTTCTCTCTTACTGCATAAAGGCAGAACATTTCCTTAGTGGATATGGAAATCTATATGGTAAAATACACCTAGAAAAAGAGGGAGCAGCACCTTTCTTTTCCTTTTTTGCCAGTTGTGTAGCAAGGAGAAAAGACTAACCCAAAGCAATGTAGGATACATTTGAGGAAACTTGAAAAGAACTTTCAAGTTCTCCATGTGTTTTAATTTTCCCTACTATCTCTTTATTGTTGCCATCAACAAGAACCTTGTTTAAAGTAGGAGTGGAGATTAAATGAGTAATTTTCCCCTTACAGTGTACTTCACAGACATTCACCATTAAAAATGGCTTTCAGAAGTGAATAGTTATCTCAGGAGACTTTATTCACACCTTGTTTGTCATTTAAGACCCAGTTCCATTTGTTATACTGTATGTGTCACAAATACAAAAGATAAGAGTAAATCAGAAGATTTCTAATGAAATATTTCCCAATTTAAAATAATTAATCTGTCAAAAATCAATATTCATTGTGCAGATCTGAGGATCTTTGTTTAGAGTACAGCTCTGTTTTCCCATCAGCTTTCCCACAATTTGCAGACTTACTTTTTTTTTCTTCTACTTTTTTTTTTTTTTTTTTTTTTTTTTTTTTTTTTTTTTTTTTTTTTTTTTTTTTGAGACATTTGGGAATGCATTGGGATTTTAACCTTTTGGTTAATTCTACAATCAGTGATGTGTTTGATTATTTAAGAGCCTACAATCTAAGAAACTCATTGTTAATAGTAGTGATTGGATGATACATACCAATATGGACTAATCTATTTGAATCTCTTGAGAAAAATGAGTTTAGTGTTACCAGTCATTTCTTAGGATCTTGTATATACCATAGGAAACAGAGATGAAAGGACATGAAGGGACCAGCTGAGTCACTGTGTCTATGTGTCTGCCGGTGATGACATGCACATGACTAACGCACTTCTGTACATTCAATGGGTTTCTTTTTAAATGTCAGGCTTCTTGACCTTCCTGTTCTGGTTGAATAATGTTTGGATTAATAGATGTATACATAAATGGACTGACAGAGAGTTGAAAATAATCCAAAATGCATTTTAATTTCATTTTCTGAGAATCTATAGAATGTACCTGATACATTCTATGTGTTCATTGACTTTTCTATTTGTTTCATACTTGTTCTCATTTTTACTGATCACCATCCTGCCTTCTGTAATACCAAGATATAATGAAAAATCTTCCACCAACAAAGGTGTCCTTTGATATTTCTTATAGCTTTTTTTTTTTTTTTTTCTTTATGGATCTGTGTCTGTTGCTTTTTGATGAAATTTCAAATGCAGAACACAGTTATAGCTCAGGATTTGACAGTTGTTTGGGTTTTTATTGTCCTTCCTTTCATTAGATTTTTTTTTTCTTAGCTATTGTATTCAGACTTGCTAGAATTGTTTAGAAAATTTATGAAGGTTATTAATTAAACTTTAATGTTTTGATTAACAGGGAATTAACAACTGGTCAAGTTAGTGTACTAATGAAAAATGTAAGTGTGAATGTTGGTCAGTTGTTTTGTTACCCAAATAATTGGCAAATGTGACAATATTGACTGGAGCAATTTATCTGCTTCAGAGAGGTGAGGTGTTTAAAAGGTGACTTTGCAGTGTGTTTGTGTCAAAATAGCTTATCTGAAACAGAGGGTCTTTATACAATTGAAAGGCTTTTTAGAGAGTGTTTTCTAAATGCACTGGTTTAGGTTTTTTCTTACTCATCTTTGTTTTTATTTTCTTTTATATTTTTTTTCCTTCTATATTTTTATAGTTTTAATATAAAGGATAAAAGTGCCCTGGAGGGCAGACTTAAAAGTGGTATTTTCTCACCTTCACACACAATGCTCTGTAGTGGAGGAAAAGACTTAGAACAACTTTCTGGGGAGGAGAGGAATAAGACTTTCTAAATGGGCTTTTACCAATATTTTTACACCCTTCCTATCCAGAAGGAAAAAAAAAAAAAAAAAAAAAAAAAGTTGTGTTTTTTTTTTTTAATTTGATTCAAACATCTGTGAATTTACATGTGAAATTTGGAAAGAATTTAAGATAGTTATATATAAAAAAAAAAAATCCCTATAAGAAATAGAAAACAGAGACACTTTGCTGGGAAATTTCTTCTTTAAAAGGGGCACCTGCATGAAAATGGACTGCAATTTCCTGTCCTTCCGGAGGGGGAGGTATCCAATGCAGAAACAAGAAACAAGACCTTTCCTGACTGGCACCCATAGTAACAATCCCAGCAGCTGTGAAAAATGGCAGTGATGTGAAAGGTCTGGTCCCCCTGTCCCACACTGATGTGAATCAGGGCTACAGATTCCTGTGGATTTATCTTCGGGCAAACCCGCTGTTCAGCTAGAACAAGGCATTTGTCTCAGAAGACATGTTTACCACAGGTTATTGGGTGTTGTACATGAATTACTGGATGAAGTTCCCTTGGCTGTACTCTGCAAATTGCTAAGTCTCATGATTTCAGTTCTTTTCTCATGATAATTCTTTTTTTTTCCTTAAACACTTACTTTTTGGAGGTATGTGTTTTGGAGAATGTTGGGTTTATTTCTGTCTTTTTAAAAAGTAATTTGTAGTCTCTCTGGTCTCAAAATTAATTTTATAGGCATGGCATGAGAAGAATCCTGAAAAAAGCCCAAATCAACCAAAGAGAATCAGGAAAGTGTTTATCAGCACACCCTCACAATTTGGAATGTGTTTCATGACATATCAGAAGGAAGGGCTGAGTTTTGATATTCTTATTCCTGAATTTGGGAGCACAACATCTAATGGCCTCAAAATCTGTATGTAGAAAATATACCTTTATAAATAAATTTCCAAAAAGAATACCGATAACAGTGAATGCCTGGGTGAAAAAGTTTGTCTTGCTCACACTGTACCTGTTCAATGAATAGAGGAAGAATAGCAGACTCTGTGGTGTCAACTTAATATGCTAATTAATTCTGAACGCAAAGGAAAGGTGATTTAAGTATTTAAAAAAAAAATAAAATGGGAGATCCCGTCTAAATCTGATTAACTTTATTTTGTAATTAAATTGCTAAGAAGTGATCTGAAGTGCAGTTAACTAGGCATATACTTAATTAATATATGATAAATAAATATCCTGAATCAGAATCTGACTTCTTGGCAGAGTAATAGCAGACCCGGGTAGGTAGACAAAGCAGTTGAAACAATGATGGGTATGGGTGTGAGTGTGGCTTGACTCTGCTCTAACTTGAATCTTTTGCATTTAAGTAGAAGTACCCTAGGTTACAACTTCACTATTTGTCAAAATTACTTCAAATTTTCATCATCACAGCATCTCGCTGCTAGTCAAGCCGGGTAAACTGTACTGAGACAACATCTGAGTATTCATCAGGGTAGGTCTGTATCTCTTTTCAGGAAAGCTGTGACAAGAGAGATTCACTTATTTTCTTCTCTCTCTAAATGTTCCCTGTAGCTGATAGAAACTAAAGGGACTGCCTTCTTCTACATCCTTCAGAATGGCACGCACCTCCAGACAATGGGAGAGAAGATGTTTCCAGCATAATGGTCACATACTAGAGCTACAGATTACACTGTCACTAACCATCACAGCATGCAGAGAAGAATTGTACTTGTGAGACTCAGTCTTGTCCTGTGCACTCAGAACAAGCTGGTCTTGATATCCTCCAATGTAGTTTTGAAGAACAAGACGTGTTCCAAGGACACCAGGGTAATACGTATTATCATTAAGAGTGAAAAAATTTGCTATAAATGGAGAAAAAAAGGACCTGCCTGATCCACAGAATTATTAAAATTATTATTATTATTGGTTTTTAGAAAAGAAAATTAACTGTTTGATTTAGAAATTTTGGCTGCATTTTGTCTCCAATCCATTTGCAACAGTAAAATTTTAAATTGTGTCTTCTTGTAGGAAACAGACAACTTGGTCCCGATTCCTGTGGCAAATACAGTCACTAAAGTGATAGAAAAATTCTAATTCTTTAAATCAGTACAGTGCTTTCACCATACAATTCTTATATGGCTTTGGCAGCTCTTGTTTAGTTGCTTTAACAAAAAATAAAGAAATGTTTGATGTGTTGCGTCTGCTTGATCTTCGCAAGGCTGAATTGAAAGTTGTCTCCACATTTTGAATGAAGCTTTGAAGAAGGTAAAAAGCAATGTGAGTTCACTCTCGCCTGCAATTATGCTGCTGATAAGATGTTAATGAAGAGAAGCGCTGAATAGAGTCTGCAAAGTAGTTATAATCAGATCTTGTTGTAATTAAAAATGTCAACAAATTGACAAAGACTCTTAGTGACTTGTACTGCTAGGAAACAAGCTGGGAGCATCTGTACACACATTAAGGTCACTAGTTGAAGCTTTGCCTCCTTTCAGGTTGACCTTTTACTTTGGAAATTTCCCATATACAGGGTCAGGTTAAAGGTCCTGTTAGTCTAAAGCATTAAGACTACCTCAGGCCAACTGCATCTGTTTTGTAAAAGTGTGTAAGAAGTCAGGTAAGCACAGAGTGCTTACCCTGGCAATGCACAGTTTCAGAACTTGCTGGTCAAGACTTTGTGCAGATGTCCAAGCTTGTAAAACTTCCGTATACTTTTAGACCTACAAAGGAACTGAACTTTCTCTGGGCTGAAATACTCGCATGCATGTTTTTATACTTATCTAAGCACCTTCATATCTCAGTCTACCCATGCAAAGCTCGTTATGTACATGGCTCACTTTCACAAGAACTGATGTGTAACATCAACATTATGTATGTATAAGATAAAAATTACATCCATGTAATGGTAGCAGAAGGGATTTCAATGTCTTTTAGAGTCTCTGTAAAGTAGTCTAATTCAATAACAATATCTATAATGATTTACAGCAAGGGTCCAACACATAGAAACTATGGAATTAATATATTTCACAAGGCATTGGACTGGATTTAGTTAGTATGCAAAGCCAGACTGTGGATGACTATAGAGGTGAGCTGGTTGCTTGGATGTAGTTTTTTCTGAACCAAGTCATCTCTTCTTAGTATAATGTTATATTTTTTTTTTTTTTTCCTTCTATCATTACATCAAAAGTTCATGGAAAATCATTATCAGCAGTTTCACAACCTTCAAAAGGTATCACCCCTTTTATTCCACTGTAGAGGAAAACACACTATGTAACTTTCAGCCTTTCATCCTCAAGTATTTGCCACTTAAAAACAATTTTGAAAGCAACTTAAATGTACAACACATCATATATTTATAAGTCAGGAGAAGAAATCAAACAGCCCGGGCTTCAGGGAAGACTGGAAGTAACCCACATCTATTTCTATAGATAGACCCCTTTGCAAATGGCATATAACCTCTGAGTCAAAAAGATTCCAGCACAAGGTATGAAAAAACTCCTTGCTTTTGAATGAGACAAATGCAATGTGATGTGATTAAAAGGATGATTGTAATATTGTATGTCCCGAAACATTAATAAACTGGCATTACAAATGCTCCCTGGTAACCAGTTTTGACATCAGCATTATTAAATGTTAATCAAGGGAGAGGAATCACTAGATAAACATTAAGCAATAGTGATCATGGAGTGTTAGTAAACACAGGAAGGAACAATGTGTTATCACACGTGGCTAGAGCTGGAATCTACACCATATTTCTTTGTTATTGTTAGTACTTCTTTACCTCTCTGACTGGCTTGCATCACTGGGTATTCTGTGAGGTTTTTCTTCTAATTTTCATTGGGAGAATTTGAAAATGAGAATTTACTTTCATGTTTAAATTCTGTATTGTTTTAGAGAAAAAATAAAAAATATTACTAGTAAGATTTGTGAGGCTTAGAAATTTGTAATTATTTCTTGCAAAATTTTTAATACCTTCTTTAAAGTTATCATGTATTGGTCCTGCTAGAAGTAAAGAATGAAGAGTGATAGGAGAATGTTCTGAATAAGGATAATTTACATTTTTTTCGTGTTATCATTTGTGAAACTCGAACTTGAAAAAAGTGTTTTCACAGTCTGAGTTCAGCAAAATCTCTGTGTTATTTAAAAAAAATAAATAAAACAAATTATTTCCATGCACCTAGTGCAAATGCATTATATTTCTTCAGGATCAAAGGTAGGCAAGTCAAAAAAACAGAACAAACCAAAACAAAAACAAACAAAAAAACAACCAAACAAAAAGGATGCTTCCTCCTGAGAAGAGACTGAAGGGTGACTTTCCAGGAGAGTTCTGCTTTCCCCTGTGCTGGTAGAGGCTTATTCAGGATTAAATATTTTGCAGCCTGTGAGAGAACAGCCATACAGTTCCTATAACATATGCTGATTGATTAAACATTTCTGCCAGACTGGATTCACCTGAGAGGCATGGCAGTCCTGCTCTACTTTCTCCTCCTTTCTACACCACTGATACGTCCCCCAGCCTGCAAGTGCTCTATGTCAGTTGGTGACCCTTCCCTGATGGGGAAATCCATAGTGGCCAGTTTAAAGCATCTGGAGATAGGCTTTAAAATGCTACAGCAGCTGAAAAGGCAGGGTTAATAAAGGCTGGCTTAAATTTTGTTTAAAAAACTTAACTTATTTATTTGGACTTTAGGGACAGAGCAAATAGGACAAGGAATGGACTTTCTTCCAAACATGAAGTGTGGTTTTCATGCTGTTTCTTTCTTAGATTCAATGAAATCTGAATTTAGACAACAAAATTAGAGTCCCTACTTTATCAGTGGTTGGTTATTTTGTGCATGTTTTTCAAAGGCTGTCAGTATGTTTCAAGACCTCTAGGACAAGTGCATTTTAACGACACTTCATCAGACAAACGGCTAAAGGTATAAATTTCCGATTGACACTTTTCCCTATGCTTTGAGCTGCACAGCTTACAGTATCACAGTGCCATGAGTGTTGAGCTGTCACCTGGTTCTCTCAGAAAAAATCTTGATAATATACAGTCAACAACCCCAAAATATTTATTTTGTATTTCATAGTACATAACTGCATAATGTAAACCCATTCATTTTTTGATATGTAATCTGAGCCTGTTGCAGCAAAGAAAAAGCGACGTCTTCCATGCACCATTTCCAGTTTATTTCTCAGTGCTCTTTATTCGTTGCATCCAGGCACTTGGAGTTTGTGTGTGCTTGTCATTTAAATCAACTGACTCAGGTTCTGTACCTGAGTCCTCTGAGGCTACTCTCCAGGTAAGGACCATATCCATGTTTAGGCATGAGGGAAAAGTTATCTTGATGCAGTCAATGCCATGAACACAGGGAATTGATGACTTGGCATTCAAGTGCCGAGTCATCAATCATAAAGAATCAATCTTCACTCCCTGAGGAGCCAGCCCCAGGCAAACATAATTCTCTCTCACTGCCATAGACCTGATAGCTCTTGTCCCATTTGTAGGGAGTGTATTTGTTCTTATTTCAACATTGATTCACTTGGCATTCAGGAGTATTTTGCAGATTCCCAGAAAATGTCATCTAATTCATCCTCTCTAAAGGAGGTGGTGATGGTTGTATATTAAAGTATCCTAATACTTGTTTTCCCGGTAGTATATTACACTCTAAGAGTTGAATGGAAAACAAGATCCTGTTGGTTCCCATATTGCCTTTTGTGCATGTGATTAGAGAAAGGGGAATGGTACACACACAAGGAGGGCTGTTAAAAGCTTTTGAGTGCTTTTAACTCAGTCAGGCTTTTGTGTCTGTCAGCAGGTAGGTTAATCAGTAGGCCTTATTATTTGTATTCCAATGGCAACTCAAAGACATCATTCTGGACTATGACACCACTGGAGTCAGAACCCATACTAATCACAGAATGAAGGCTGGGCCCTACTTGCTTAAAGCTTATACTCTAACTTTTAGATTATATATATACATATACATA